>NW_026608892.1:0-49161 GCF_029499605.1 Hyla sarda | reverse complement strand
TAGTGTATTTAGTGTAGTGTAGTGTTAGAGCAGTTTTAGTGTATTTAGTGTAGTGTAGTGTTAGAGCAGTTTTAGTGTATTTAGTGTAGTGTAGTGTTAGAGCAGTTTTAGTGTATTTAGTGTAGTGTAGTGTTAGAGCAGTTTTAGTGTATTTAGTGTAGTGTAGTGTTAGAGCAGTTTTAGTGTATTTAGTGTAGTGTAGTGTTAGAGCAGTTTTAGTGTATTTAGTGTAGTGTAGTGTTAGAGCAGTTTTAGTGTATTTAGTGTAGTGTAGTGTTAGCGCAGTTTTAGTGTATTTAGTGTAGTGTAGTGTTAGCGCAGTTTTAGTGTATTTAGTGTAGTGTAGTGTTAGCGCAGTTTTAGTGTATTTAGTGTAGTGTAGTGTTAGAGCAGTTTTAGTGTATTTAGTGTAGTGTTAGCTCAGTTTTAGTGTATTTAGTGTAGTGTAGTGTTAGAGCAGTTTTAGTGTATTTAGTGTAGTGTAGTGTTAGTGCAGTTTTAGTGTATTTAGTGTAGTGTAGTGTTAGTGCAGTTTTAGTGTATTTAGTGTAGTGTAGTGTTAGTGCAGTTTTAGTGTATTTAGTGTAGTGTAGTGTTAGCGCAGTTGTAGTGTATTTAGTGTAATGTAGTGTTAGAGCAGTTTTAGTGTATTTAGTGTAGTGTAGTGTTAGAGCAGTTTTAGTGTATTTAGTGTAGTGTAGTGTTAGCGCAGTTTTAGTGTAGTGTAGTGTTAGAGCAGTTTTAGTGTATTTAGTGTAGTGTAGTGTTAGTGCAGTTTTAGTGTATTTAGTGTAGTGTAGTGTTAGAGCAGTTTTAGTGTATTTAGTGTAGTGTAGTGTTAGTGCAGTTTTAGTGTATTTAGTGTAGTGTAGTGTTAGTGCAGTTTTAGTGTATTTAGTGTAGTGTAGTGTTAGAGCAGTTTTAGTGTATTTAGTGTAGTGTAGTGTTAGAGCAGTTTTAGTGTATTTAGTGTAGTGTAGTGTTAGTGCAGTTTTAGTGTATTTAGTGTAGTGTAGTGTTAGTGCAGTTTTAGTGTATTTAGTGTAGTGTAGTGTTAGCGCAGTTTTAGTGTATTTAGTGTAATGTAGTGTTAGAGCAGTTTTAGTGTATTTAGTGTAGTGTAGTGTTAGAGCAGTTTTAGTGTATTTAGTGTAGTGTAGTGTTAGCGCAGTTTTAGTGTATTTAGTGTAGTGTAGTGTTAGAGCAGTTTTAGTGTATTTAGTGTAGTGTAGTGTTAGTGCAGTTTTAGTGTATTTAGTGTAGTGTTAGAGCAGTTTTAGTGTATTTAGTGTAGTGTAGTGTTAGTGCAGTTTTAGTGTATTTAGTGTAGTGTAGTGTTAGTGCAGTTTTAGTGTATTTAGTGTAGTGTAGTGTTAGAGCAGTTTTAGTGTATTTAGTGTGTGTAGTGTTAGAGCAGTTTTAGTGTATTTAGTGTAATGTAGTGTTAGAGCAGTTTTAGTGTATTTAGTGTAGTGTAGTGTTAGAGCAGTTTTAGTGTATTTAGTGTAGTGTAGTGTTAGAGCAGTTTTAGTGTATTTAGTGTAGCTGTAGTGTTAGAGCAGTTTTAGTGTATTTAGTGTAGTGTAGTGTTAGCGCAGTTTTAGTGTATTTAGTGTAGTGTAGTGTTAGCGCAGTTTTAGTGTATTTAGTGTAATGTAGTGTTAGAGCAGTTTTAGTGTATTTAGTGTAGTGTAGTGTTAGAGCAGTTTTAGTGTATTTAGTGTAGTGTAGTGTTAGCGCAGTTTTAGTGTATTTAGTGTAGTGTAGTGTTAGAGCAGTTTTAGTGTATTTAGTGTAGTGTAGTGTTAGTGCAGTTTTAGTGTATTTAGTGTAGTGTAGTGTTAGAGCAGTTTTAGTGTATTTAGTGTAGTGTAGTGTTAGTGCAGTTTTAGTGTATTTAGTGTAGTGTAGTGTTAGTGCAGTTTTAGTGTATTTAGTGTAGTGTAGTGTTAGAGCAGTTTTAGTGTATTTAGTGTAGTGTAGTGTTAGAGCAGTTTTAGTGTATTTAGTGTAGTGTAGTGTTAGTGCAGTTTTAGTGTATTTAGTGTAGTGTAGTGTTAGTGCAGTTTTAGTGTATTTAGTGTAGTGTAGTGTTAGCGCAGTTTTAGTGTATTTAGTGTAATGTAGTGTTAGAGCAGTTTTAGTGTATTTAGTGTAGTGTAGTGTTAGAGCAGTTTTAGTGTATTTAGTGTAGTGTAGTGTTAGCGCAGTTTTAGTGTATTTAGTGTAGTGTAGTGTTAGAGCAGTTTTAGTGTATTTAGTGTAGTGTAGTGTTAGTGCAGTTTTAGTGTATTTAGTGTAGTGTTAGAGCAGTTTTAGTGTATTTAGTGTAGTGTAGTGTTAGTGCAGTTTTAGTGTATTTAGTGTAGTGTAGTGTTAGTGCAGTTTTAGTGTATTTAGTGTAGTGTAGTGTTAGAGCAGTTTTAGTGTATTTAGTGTGTGTAGTGTTAGAGCAGTTTTAGTGTATTTAGTGTAGTGTAGTGTTAGTGCAGTTTTAGTGTATTTAGTGTAGTGTTAGAGCAGTTTTAGTGTATTTAGTGTAGTGTAGTGTTAGAGCAGTTTTAGTGTATTTAGTGTAGTGTAGTGTTAGTGCAGTTTTAGTGTATTTAGTGTAGTGTAGTGTTAGAGCAGTTTTAGTGTATTTAGTGTAGTGTAGTGTTAGTGCAGTTTTAGTGTATTTAGTGTAGTGTAGTGTTAGTGCAGTTTTAGTGTATTTAGTGTAGTGTAGTGTTAGAGCAGTTTTAGTGTATTTAGTGTAGTGTAGTGTTAGAGCAGTTTTAGTGTATTTAGTGTAGTGTAGTGTTAGTGCAGTTTTAGTGTATTTAGTGTAGTGTAGTGTTAGTGCAGTTTTAGTGTATTTAGTGTAGTGTAGTGTTAGCGCAGTTTTAGTGTATTTAGTGTAATGTAGTGTTAGAGCAGTTTTAGTGTATTTAGTGTAGTGTAGTGTTAGAGCAGTTTTAGTGTATTTAGTGTAGTGTAGTGTTAGCGCAGTTTTAGTGTATTTAGTGTAGTGTAGTGTTAGTGCAGTTTTAGTGTATTTAGTGTAGTGTAGTGTTAGAGCAGTTTTAGTGTATTTAGTGTAGTGTAGTGTTAGTGCAGTTTTAGTGTATTTAGTGTAGTGTTAGAGCAGTTTTAGTGTATTTAGTGTAGTGTAGTGTTAGTGCAGTTTTAGTGTATTTAGTGTAGTGTAGTGTTAGTGCAGTTTTAGTGTATTTAGTGTAGTGTAGTGTTAGAGCAGTTTTAGTGTATTTAGTGTGTGTAGTGTTAGAGCAGTTTTAGTGTATTTAGTGTAATGTAGTGTTAGAGCAGTTTTAGTGTATTTAGTGTAGTGTAGTGTTAGCGCAGTTTTAGTGTATTTAGTGTAGTGTAGTGTTAGAGCAGTTTTAGTGTATTTAGTGTAGTGTAGTGTTAGTGCAGTTTTAGTGTATTTAGTGTAGTGTTAGAGCAGTTTTAGTGTATTTAGTGTAGTGTAGTGTTAGTGCAGTTTTAGTGTATTTAGTGTAGTGTAGTGTTAAAGCAGTTTTAGTGTATTTAGTGTAGTGTAGTGTTAGAGCAGTTTTAGTGTATTTAGTGTAGTGTAGTGTTAGTGCAGTTTTAGTGTATTTAGTGTAGTGTTAGAGCAGTTTTAGTGTATTTAGTGTAGTGTAGTGTTAGTGCAGTTTTAGTGTATTTAGTGTAGTGTAGTGTTAGAGCAGTTTTAGTGTATTTAGTGTAATGTAGTGTTAGAGCAGTTTTAGTGTATTTAGTGTAGTGTAGTGTTAGAGCAGTTTTAGTGTATTTAGTGTAGCTTAGTGTTAGCGCAGTTTTAGTGTATTTAGTGTAGTGTAGTGTTAGCGCAGTTTTAGTGTATTTAGCGTAGTGTTAGTGCAGTTTTAGTGTATTTAGTGTAGTGTAGTGTTAGCGCAGTTTTAGTGTATTTAGTGTAGCTTAGTGTTAGCGCAGTTTTAGTGTATTTAGTGTAGTGTAGTGTTAGCGCAGTTTTAGTGTATTTAGTGTAGTGTAGTGTTAGTGCAGTTTTAGTGTATTTAGTGTAGTGTTAGAGCAGTTTTAGTGTTTTTAGTGTAGTGTAGTGTTAGAGCAGTTTTAGTGTATTTAGTGTAGTGTAGTGTTAGAGCAGTTTTAGTGTATTTAGCGTAGCTTAGTGTTAGTGCAGTTTTAGTGTAGTGTAGTGTTAGAGCAGTTTTAGTGTATTTAGTGTAGTGTAGTGTTAGAGCAGTTTTAGTGTATTTAGAGTAATGTAGTGTTAGAGCAGTTTTAGTGTATTTAGTGTAGTGTAGTGTTAGAGCAGTTTTAGTGTATTTAGTGTAGTGTAGTGTTAGTGCAGTTTTAGTGTATTTAGTGTATTTAGTGTTAGAGCAGTTTTAGTGTATTTAGTGTAGTGTAGTGTTAGAGCAGTTTTAGTGTATTTAGTGTAGTGTAGTGTTAGTGCAGTTTTAGTGTATTTAGTGTATTTAGTGTTAGAGCAGTTTTAGTGTATTTAGTGTATTTAGTGTTAGAGCAGTTTTAGTGTATTTAGTGCAGTGTAGTGTTAGCGCAGTTTTAGTGTATTTAGTGTATTTAGTGTTAGAGCAGTTTTAGTGTATTTAGTGTATTTAGTGTTAGAGCAGTTTTAGTGTATTTAGTGCAGTGTAGTGTTAGCGCAGTTTTAGTGTATTTAGTGTATTTAGTGTTAGAGCAGTTTTAGTGTATTTAGTGTAGTGTAGTGTTAGAGCAGTTTTAGTGTATTTAGTGTAGTGTAGTGTTAGCGCAGTTTTAGTGTATTTAGTGTAGTGTAGTGTTAGTGCAGTTTTTGTGTATTTAGTGTAGTGTAGTGTTAGCGCAGTTTTAGTGTATTTAGTGTAGTGTAGTGTTAGTGCAGTTTTAGTGTATTTAGTGTAGTGTAGTGTTAGAGCAGTTTTAGTGTATTTAGTGTAGTGTAGTGTTAGAGCAGTTTTAGTGTATTTAGTGTAGTGTAGTGTTAGAGCAGTTTTAGTGTATTTAGTGTATTTAGTGTTAGAGCAGTTTTAGTGTATTTAGTGTATTTAGTGTTAGAGCAGTTTTAGTGTATTTAGTGCAGTGTAGTGTTAGAGCAGTTTTAGTGTATTTAGTGCAGTGTAGTGTTAGCGCAGTTTTAGTGTATTTAGTGTATTTAGTGTTAGAGCAGTTTTAGTGTATTTAGTGTAGTGTAGTGTTAGAGCAGTTTTAGCGTATTTAGTGTAGTGTAGTGTTAGCGCAGTTTTAGTGTATTTAGTGTAGTGTAGTGTTAGTGCAGTTTTAGTGTATTTAGTGTAGTGTAGTGTTAGAGCAGTTTTAGTGTATTTAGTGTAGTGTAGTGTTAGAGCAGTTTTAGTGTATTTAGTGTAATGTAGTGTTAGAGCAGTTTTAGTGTATTTAGCGTAGCTTAGTGTTAGTGCAGTTTTAGTGTATTTAGTGTAGTGTAGTGTTAGAGCAGTTTTAGTGTATTTAGTGTAGTGTAGTGTTAGAGCAGTTTTAGTGTATTTAGTGTAATGTAGTGTTAGAGCAGTTTTAGTGTATTTAGTGTAGTGTAGTGTTAGAGCAGTTTTAGTGTATTTAGTGTAGTGTAGTGTTAGTGCAGTTTTAGTGTATTTAGTGTATTTAGTGTTAGCTCAGTTTTAGTGTATTTAGTGTAGTGTAGTGTTAGTGCAGTTTTAGTGTATTTAGTGTAGTGTTAGCGCAGTTTTAGTGTATTTAGTGTAGTGTAGTGTTAGAGCAGTTTTAGTGTATTTAGTGTATTTAGTGTTAGCTCAGTTTTAGTGTATTTAGTGTAGTGTAGTGTTAGTGCAGTTTTAGTGTATTTAGTGTAGTGTTAGAGCAGTTTTAGTGTATTTAGTGTAGTGTAGTGTTAGCTCAGTTTTAGTGTATTTAGTGTAGTGTTAGCTCAGTTTTAGTGTATTTAGTGTAGTGTAGTGTTAGCGCAGTTTTAGTGTATTTAGTGTAGTGTAGTGTTAGCGCAGTTTTAGTGTATTTAGTGCAGTGTAGTGTTAGTGCAGTTTTAGTGTATTTAGTGTAGTGTTAGCGCAGTTTTAGTGTATTTAGTGTAGTGTAGTGTTAGAGCAGTTTTAGTGTATTTAGTGTAGTGTAGTGTTAGAGCAGTTTTAGTGTATTTAGTGTAGTGTAGTGTTAGAGCAGTTTTAGTGTATTTAGTGTAGTGTTAGCGCAGTTTTAGTGTATTTAGTGTAGTGTAGTGTTAGAGCAGTTTTAGTGTATTTAGTGTAGTGTAGTGTTAGCGCAGTTTTAGTGTATTTAGTGTAGTGTAGTGTTAGTGCAGTTTTAGTGTATTTAGTGTAGTGTAGTGTTAGAGCAGTTTTAGTGTATTTAGTGCAGTGTAGTGTTAGAGCAGTTTTAGTGTATTTAGTGTAGCTTAGTGTTAGAGCAGTTTTAGTGTATTTAGTGTAGTGTAGTGTTAGTGCAGTTTTAGTGTATTTAGTGTAGTGTAGTGTTAGCGCAGTGTTAGTGTATTTAGTGTAGTGTAGTGTTAGCGCAGTTTTAGTGTATTTAGTGTAGTGTAGTGTTAGCGCAGTTTTAGTGTATTTAGTGTAGTGTAGTGTTAGCTCAGTTTTAGTGTATTTAGTGTTAGTGCAGTTTTAGTGTATTTAGTGTAGTGTAGTGTTAGTGCAGTTTTAGTGTATTTAGTGTAGTGTAGTGTTAGCGCAGTTTTAGTGTATTTAGTGTTAGAGCAGTTTTAGTGTATTTAGTGTAGTGTAGTGTTAGAGCAGTTTTAGTGTATTTAGTGTAGTGTAGTGTTAGAGCAGTTTTAGTGTATTTAGCGTAGCTTAGTGTTAGTGCAGTTTTAGTGTATTTAGTGTAGTGTAGTGTTAGAGCAGTTTTAGTGTATTTAGTGTAGTGTAGTGTTAGAGCAGTTTTAGTGTATTTAGTGTAATGTAGTGTTAGAGCAGTTTTAGTGTATTTAGTGTAGTGTAGTGTTAGTGCAGTTTTAGTGTATTTAGTGTATTTAGTGTAAGAGCAGTTTTAGTGTATTTAGTGCAGTGTAGTGTTAGCGCAGTTTTAGTGTATTTAGTGTATTTAGTGTTAGAGCAGTTTTAGTGTATTTAGTGTAGTGTAGTGTTAGAGCAGTTTTAGCGTATTTAGTGTAGTGTAGTGTTAGCGCAGTTTTAGTGTATTTAGTGTAGTGTAGTGTTAGTGCAGTTTTAGTGTATTTAGTGTAGCTTAGTGTTAGTGCAGTTTTAGTGTATTTAGTGTAGTGTAGTGTTAGCGCAGTTTTAGTGTATTTAGTGTAGTGTAGTGTTAGTGCAGTTTTAGTGTATTTAGTGTAGTGTAGTGTTAGAGCAGTTTTAGTGTATTTAGTGTAGTGTAGTGTTAGAGCAGTTTTAGTGTATTTAGTGTAGTGTAGTGTTAGAGCAGTTTTAGTGTATTTAGTGTTAGAGCAGTTTTAGTGTATTTAGTGCAGTGTAGTGTTAGAGCAGTTTTAGTGTATTTAGTGTATTTAGTGTTAGAGCAGTTTTAGTGTATTTAGTGCAGTGTAGTGTTAGTGCAGTTTTAGTGTATTTAGTGTATTTAGTGTTAGAGCAGTTTTAGTGTATTTAGTGTAGTGTAGTGTTAGTGCAGTTTTAGTGTATTTAGTGTAGCTTAGTGTTAGAGCAGTTTTAGTGTATTTAGTGTAGTGTAGTGTTAGTGCAGTTTTAGTGTATTTAGTGTAGCTTAGTGTTAGAGCAGTTTTAGTGTATTTAGTGTAGTGTAGTGTTAGTGCAGTTTTAGTGTATTTAGTGTAGTGTAGTGTTAGCGCAGTTTTAGTGTATTTAGTGTAGTGTAGTGTTAGCGCAGTTTTAGTGTATTTAGTGTAATGTAGTGTTAGAGCAGTTTTAGTGTATTTAGTGTAGTGTAGTGTTAGAGCAGTTTTAGTGTATTTAGTGTAATGTAGTGTTAGCGCAGTTTTAGTGTATTTAGTGTAGTGTAGTGTTAGCTCAGTTTTAGTGTATTTAGTGTAGTGTTAGCTCAGTTTTAGTGTATTTAGTGTAGTGTTAGAGCAGTTTTAGTGTATTTAGTGTAGTGTAGTGTTAGAGCAGTTTTAGTGTATTTAGTGTAGTGTTAGCGCAGTTTTAGTGTATTTAGTGTAGTGTAGTGTTAGAGCAGTTTTAGTGTATTTAGTGTAGTGTAGTGTTAGCGCAGTTTTAGTGTATTTAGTGTAGTGTAGTGTTAGTGCAGTTTTAGTGTATTTAGTGTAGTGTAGTGTTAGCGCAGTTTTAGTGTATTTAGTGTAGTGTAGTGTTAGTGCAGTTTTAGTGTATTTAGTGTAGTGTAGTGTTAGAGCAGTTTTAGTGTATTTAGTGCAGTGTAGTGTTAGAGCAGTTTTAGTGTATTTAGTGTAGCTTAGTGTTAGAGCAGTTTTAGTGTATTTAGTGTAGTGTAGTGTTAGTGCAGTTTTAGTGTATTTAGTGTAGTGTAGTGTTAGTGCAGTTTTAGTGTATTTAGTGTAGCTTAGTGTTAGAGCAGTTTTAGTGTATTTAGTGTAGTGTAGTGTTAGCTCAGTTTTAGTGTATTTAGTGTAGTGTTAGCTCAGTTTTAGTGTATTTAGTGTAGTGTAGTGTTAGCGCAGTTTTAGTGTATTTAGTGCAGTGTAGTGTTAGAGCAGTTTTAGTGTATTTAGTGTAGCTTAGTGTTAGAGCAGTTTTAGTGTATTTAGTGTAGTGTAGTTAGTGCAGTTTTAGTGTATTTAGTGTAGTGTAGTGTTAGTGCAGTTTTAGTGTATTTAGTGTAGCTTAGTGTTAGAGCAGTTTTAGTGTATTTAGTGTAGTGTAGTGTTAGTGCAGTTTTAGTGTATTTAGTGTAGTGTAGTGTTAGAGCAGTTTTAGTGTATTTAGTGTAGTGTAGTGTTAGAGCAGTTTTAGTGTATTTAGTGTAGTGTAGTGTTAGAGCAGTTTTAGTGTATTTAGTGTAGTGTAGTGTTAGAGCAGTTTTAGTGTATTTAGTGTAGTGTAGTGTTAGAGCAGTTTTAGTGTATTTAGCGTAGCTTAGTGTTAGTGCAGTTTTAGTGTATTTAGTGTAGTGTAGTGTTAGAGCAGTTTTAGTGTATTTAGTGTAGTGTAGTGTTAGTGCAGTTTTAGTGTATTTAGTGTAGTGTTAGAGCAGTTTTAGTGTATTTAGTGTAGTGTAGTGTTAGCTCAGTTTTAGTGTATTTAGTGTAGTGTTAGCTCAGTTTTAGTGTATTTAGTGTAGTGTAGTGTTAGCGCAGTTTTAGTGTATTTAGTGTAGTGTAGTGTTAGCGCAGTTTTAGTGTATTTAGTGCAGTGTAGTGTTAGTGCAGTTTTAGTGTATTTAGTGTAGTGTTAGCGCAGTTTTAGTGTATTTAGTGTAGTGTAGTGTTAGAGCAGTTTTAGTGTATTTAGTGTAGTGTAGTGTTAGAGCAGTTTTAGTGTATTTAGTGTAGTGTAGTGTTAGAGCAGTTTTAGTGTATTTAGTGTAGTGTTAGCGCAGTTTTAGTGTATTTAGTGTAGTGTAGTGTTAGAGCAGTTTTAGTGTATTTAGTGTAGTGTAGTGTTAGCGCAGTTTTAGTGTATTTAGTGTAGTGTAGTGTTAGTGCAGTTTTAGTGTATTTAGTGTAGTGTAGTGTTAGAGCAGTTTTAGTGTATTTAGTGTAGTGTAGTGTTAGAGCAGTTTTAGTGTATTTAGCGTAGCTTAGTGTTAGTGCAGTTTTAGTGTATTTAGTGTAGTGTAGTGTTAGAGCAGTTTTAGTGTATTTAGTGTAGTGTAGTGTTAGAGCAGTTTTAGTGTATTTAGTGTAATGTAGTGTTAGAGCAGTTTTAGTGTATTTAGTGTAGTGTAGTGTTAGTGCAGTTTTAGTGTATTTAGTGTATTTAGTGTAAGAGCAGTTTTAGTGTATTTAGTGCAGTGTAGTGTTAGCGCAGTTTTAGTGTATTTAGTGTATTTAGTGTTAGAGCAGTTTTAGTGTATTTAGTGTAGTGTAGTGTTAGAGCAGTTTTAGCGTATTTAGTGTAGTGTAGTGTTAGCGCAGTTTTAGTGTATTTAGTGTAGTGTAGTGTTAGTGCAGTTTTAGTGTATTTAGTGTAGCTTAGTGTTAGTGCAGTTTTAGTGTATTTAGTGTAGTGTAGTGTTAGCGCAGTTTTAGTGTATTTAGTGTAGTGTAGTGTTAGTGCAGTTTTAGTGTATTTAGTGTAGTGTAGTGTTAGAGCAGTTTTAGTGTATTTAGTGTAGTGTAGTGTTAGAGCAGTTTTAGTGTATTTAGTGTAGTGTAGTGTTAGAGCAGTTTTAGTGTATTTAGTGTTAGAGCAGTTTTAGTGTATTTAGTGCAGTGTAGTGTTAGAGCAGTTTTAGTGTATTTAGTGCAGTGTAGTGTTAGCGCAGTTTTAGTGTATTTAGTGTTAGAGCAGTTTTAGTGTATTTAGTGCAGTGTAGTGTTAGAGCAGTTTTAGCGTATTTAGTGTAGTGTAGTGTTAGCGCAGTTTTAGTGTATTTAGTGTAGTGTAGTTTTAGAGCAGTTTTAGTGTATTTAGTGTATTTAGTGTTAGAGCAGTTTTAGTGTATTTAGTGTAGTGTAGTGTTAGAGCAGTTTTAGCGTATTTAGTGTAGTGTAGTGTTAGCGCAGTTTTAGTGTAGTGTAGTGTTAGCGCAGTTTTAGTGTATTTAGTGTAGTGTAGTGTTAGTGCAGTTTTAGTGTATTTAGTGTAGTGTAGTGTTAGTGCAGTTTTAGTGTATTTAGTGTAGTGTAGTGTTAGTGCAGTTTTAGTGTATTTAGTGTAGTGTAGTGTTAGCGCAGTTTTAGTGTATTTAGTGTAGTGTAGTGTTAGAGCAGTTTTAGTGTATTTAGTGTAGTGTAGTGTTAGAGCAGTTTTAGTGTATTTAGTGTAGCTTAGTGTTAGAGCAGTTTTAGTGTATTTAGTGTAGTGTAGTGTTAGTGCAGTTTTAGTGTATTTAGTGTAGCTTAGTGTTAGAGCAGTTTTAGTGTATTTAGTGTAGTGTAGTGTTAGCGCAGTTTTAGTGTATTTAGTGTAGTGTTAGAGCAGTTTTAGTGTATTTAGTGTAGTGTAGTGTTAGTGCAGTTTTAGTGTATTTAGTGTAGTGTAGTGTTAGTGCAGTTTTAGTGTATTTAGTGTAGTGTAGTGTTAGAGCAGTTTTAGTGTATTTAGTGTAGTGTAGTGTTAGTGCAGTTTTAGTGTATTTAGTGTTGTGTTAGAGCAGTTTTAGTGTATTTAGTGTAGTGTAGTGTTAGTGCAGTTTTAGTGTATTTAGTGTAGCTTAGTGTTAGAGCAGTTTTAGTGTATTTAGTGTAGTGTAGTGTTAGTGCAGTTTTAGTGTATTTAGTGTAGCTTAGTGTTAGAGCAGTTTTAGTGTATTTAGTGTAGTGTAGTGTTAGTGCAGTTTTAGTGTATTTAGTGTAGCTTAGTGTTAGAGCAGTTTTAGTGTATTTAGTGTAGTGTAGTGTTAGTGCAGTTTTAGTGTATTTAGTGTAGTGTAGTGTTAGCGCAGTTTTAGTGTATTTAGTGTAGTGTAGTGTTAGCGCAGTTTTAGTGTATTTAGTGTAATGTAGTGTTAGAGCAGTTTTAGTGTATTTAGTGTAGTGTAGTGTTAGAGCAGTTTTAGTGTATTTAGTGTAATGTAGTGTTAGCGCAGTTTTAGTGTATTTAGTGTAGTGTAGTGTTAGCTCAGTTTTAGTGTATTTAGTGTAGTGTTAGCTCAGTTTTAGTGTATTTAGTGTAGTGTAGTGTTAGAGCAGTTTTAGTGTATTTAGTGTAGTGTAGTGTTAGAGCAGTTTTAGTGTATTTAGTGTAGTGTTAGCGCAGTTTTAGTGTATTTAGTGTAGTGTAGTGTTAGAGCAGTTTTAGTGTATTTAGTGTAGTGTAGTGTTAGCGCAGTTTTAGTGTATTTAGTGTAGTGTAGTGTTAGTGCAGTTTTAGTGTATTTAGTGTAGTGTAGTGTTAGCGCAGTTTTAGTGTATTTAGTGTAGTGTAGTGTTAGTGCAGTTTTAGTGTATTTAGTGTAGTGTAGTGTTAGAGCAGTTTTAGTGTATTTAGTGCAGTGTAGTGTTAGAGCAGTTTTAGTGTATTTAGTGTAGCTTAGTGTTAGAGCAGTTTTAGTGTATTTAGTGTAGTGTAGTGTTAGTGCAGTTTTAGTGTATTTAGTGTAGTGTAGTGTTAGTGCAGTTTTAGTGTATTTAGTGTAGCTTAGTGTTAGAGCAGTTTTAGTGTATTTAGTGTAGTGTAGTGTTAGCTCAGTTTTAGTGTATTTAGTGTAGTGTTAGCTCAGTTTTAGTGTATTTAGTGTAGTGTAGTGTTAGCGCAGTTTTAGTGTATTTAGTGCAGTGTAGTGTTAGAGCAGTTTTAGTGTATTTAGTGTAGCTTAGTGTTAGAGCAGTTTTAGTGTATTTAGTGTAGTGTAGTGTTAGTGCAGTTTTAGTGTATTTAGTGTAGTGTAGTGTTAGTGCAGTTTTAGTGTATTTAGTGTAGCTTAGTGTTAGAGCAGTTTTAGTGTATTTAGTGTAGCTTAGTGTTAGAGCAGTTTTAGTGTATTTAGTGTAATGTAGTGTTAGCGCAGTTTTAGTGTATTTAGTGTAGTGTAGTGTTAGTGCAGTTTTAGTGTATTTAGTGTAGCTTAGTATTAGTGCAGTTTTAGTGTATTTAGTGTAGCTTAGTGTTAGAGCAGTTTTAGTGTATTTAGTGTAGTGTAGTGTTAGTGCAGTTTTAGTGTATTTAGTGTAGTGTAGTGTTAGTGCAGTTTTAGTGTATTTAGTGTAGTGTAGTGTTAGAGCAGTTTTAGTGTATTTAGCGTAGTGTTAGAGCAGTTTTAGTGTATTTAGTGTAGTGTATTGTTAGAGCAGTTTTAGTGTATTTAGTGTAGTGTTAGTGCAGTTTTAGTGTATTTAGTGTAGTGTAGTGTTAGCGCAGTTTTAGTGTATTTAGTGTAGTGTAGTGTTAGCGCAGTTTTAGTGTATTTAGTGTAGTGTAGTGTTAGAGCAGTTTTAGTGTATTTAGTGTAGTGTAGTGTTAGCGCAGTTTTAGTGTATTTAGTGTAGTGTAGTGTTAGTGCAGTTTTAGTGTATTTAGTGTAGTGTAGTGTTAGAGCAGTTTTAGTGTATTTAGTGTAATGTAGTGTTAGCGCAGTTTTAGTGTATTTAGTGTAGTGTAGTGTTAGCGCAGTTTTAGTGTATTTAGTGTAGTGTAGTGTTAGAGCAGTTTTAGTGTATTAAGCGTAGTGTTAGTGCAGTTTTAGTGTAGTGTAGTGTTAGAGCAGTTTTAGTGTATTTAGTGTATTTAGTGTTAGAGCAGTTTTAGTGTATTTAGTGCAGTGTAGTGTTAGCGCAGTTTTAGTGTATTTAGTGTAGTGTAGTGTTAGTGCAGTTTTAGTGTATTTAGTGTAGTGTAGTGTTAGCGCAGTTTTAGTGTATTTAGTGTAGTGTAGTGTTAGTGCAGTTTTAGTGTATTTAGTGTAGTGTAGTGTTAGTGCAGTTTTAGTGTATTTAGTGTAGTGTAGTGTTAGAGCAGTTTTAGTGTATTTAGTGTAGTGTAGTGTTAGAGCAGTTTTAGTGTATTTAGTGTAGTGTAGTGTTAGCGCAGTTTTAGTGTATTTAGTGTAGTGTAGTGTTAGCGCAGTTTTAGTGTATTTAGTGTAGTGTAGTGTTAGTGCAGTTTTAGTGTATTTAGTGTAGTGTAGTGTTAGCGCAGTTTTAGTGTATTTAGTGTAGTGTAGTGTTAGAGCAGTTTTAGTGTATTAAGCGTAGTGTTAGTGCAGTTTTAGTGTATTTAGTGTAGTGTAGTGTTAGAGCAGTTTTAGTGTATTTAGTGTAGTGTTAGTGCAGTTTTAGTGTATTTAGTGTAGTGTAGTGTTAGCGCAGTTTTAGTGTATTTAGTGTAGTGTAGTGTTAGCGCAGTTTTAGTGTATTTAGTGTAGTGTAGTGTTAGTGCAGTTTTAGTGTATTTAGTGTAGTGTAGTGTTAGAGCAGTTTTAGTGTATTTAGTGTAGTGTAGTGTTAGCGCAGTTTTAGTGTATTTAGTGTAGTGTAGTGTTAGTGCAGTTTTAGTGTATTTAGTGTAGTGTAGTGTTAGAGGAGTTTTAGTGTATTTAGTGTAATGTAGTGTTAGCGCAGTTTTAGTGTATTTAGTGTAGTGTAGTGTTAGCGCAGTTTTAGTGTATTTAGTGTAGTGTAGTGTTAGAGCAGTTTTAGTGTATTTAGTGTAGTGTTAGTGCAGTTTTAGTGTATTTAGTGTAGTGTAGTGTTAGCGCAGTTTTAGTGTATTTAGTGTAGTGTAGTGTTAGCGCAGTTTTAGTGTATTTAGTGTAGTGTAGTGTTAGTGCAGTTTTAGTGTATTTAGTGTAGTGTAGTGTTAGAGCAGTTTTAGTGTATTTAGTGTAGTGTAGTGTTAGCGCAGTTTTAGTGTATTTAGTGTAGTGTAGTGTTAGTGCAGTTTTAGTGTATTTAGTGTAGTGTAGTGTTAGAGGAGTTTTAGTGTATTTAGTGTAATGTAGTGTTAGCGCAGTTTTAGTGTATTTAGTGTAGTGTAGTGTTAGCGCAGTTTTAGTGTATTTAGTGTAGTGTAGTGTTAGTGCAGTTTTAGTGTATTTAGTGTAGTGTAGTGTTAGAGCAGTTTTAGTGTATTTAGTGTAGTGTAGTGTTAGCGCAGTTTTAGTGTATTTAGTGTAGTGTAGTGTTAGTGCAGTTTTAGTGTATTTAGTGTAGTGTAGTGTTAGAGGAGTTTTAGTGTATTTAGTGTAATGTAGTGTTAGCGCAGTTTTAGTGTATTTAGTGTAGTGTAGTGTTAGCGCAGTTTTAGTGTATTTAGTGTAGCTTAGTGTTAGAGCAGTTTTAGTGTATTAAGCGTAGTGTTAGTGCAGTTTTAGTGTATTTAGTGTAGTGTAGTGTTAGCGCAGTTTTAGTGTATTTAGTGTAGTGTAGTGTTAGCGCAGTTTTAGTGTATTTAGTGTAGCTTAGTGTTAGAGCAGTTTTAGTGTATTAAGCGTAGTGTTAGTGCAGTTTTAGTGTATTTAGTGTAGTGTAGTGTTAGAGCAGTTTTAGTGTATTTAGTGTAGTGTTAGTGCAGTTTTAGTGTATTTAGTGTAATGTAGTGTTAGCGCAGTTTTAGTGTATTTAGTGTAGTGTAGTGTTAGCGCAGTTTTAGTGTATTTAGTGTAGTGTAGTGTTAGTGCAGTTTTAGTGTATTTAGTGTAGTGTAGTGTTAGTGCAGTTTTAGTGTATTTAGTGTAGTGTAGTGTTAGAGCAGTTTTAGTGTATTTAGTGTAGTGTAGTGTTAGCGCAGTTTTAGTGTAGTGTAGTGTTAGTGCAGTTTTAGTGTATTTAGTGTAGTGTAGTGTTAGAGCAGTTTTAGTGTATTTAGTGTAGTGTTAGTGCAGTTTTAGTGTATTTAGTGTAGTGTAGTGTTAGCGCAGTTTTAGTGTATTTAGTGTAGTGTAGTGTTAGCGCAGTTTTAGTGTATTTAGTGTAGTGTAGTGTTAGCACAGTTTTAGTGTATTTAGTGTAGTGTAGTGTTAGTGCAGTTTTAGTGTATTTAGTGTAGTGTAGTGTTAGCGCAGTTTTAGTGTAGTGTAGTGTTAGTGCAGTTTTAGTGTATTTAGTGTAGTGTAGTGTTAGAGCAGTTTTAGTGTATTTAGTGTAGTGTAGTGTTAGTGCAGTTTTAGTGTATTTAGTGTAGTGTAGTGTTAGAGCAGTTTTAGTGTATTTAGTGTAGTGTAGTGTTAGAGCAGTTTTAGTGTATTTAGTGTAGTGTAGTGTTAGAGCAGTTTTAGTGTATTTAGTGTATTTAGTGTTAGAGCAGTTTTAGTGTATTTAGTGTATTTAGTGTTAGAGCAGTTTTAGTGTATTTAGTGCAGTGTAGTGTTAGAGCAGTTTTAGTGTATTTAGTGCAGTGTAGTGTTAGCGCAGTTTTAGTGTGTTTAGTGTATTTAGTGTTAGAGCAGTTTTAGTGTATTTAGTGTAGTGTAGTGTTAGAGCAGTTTTAGCGTATTTAGTGTAGTGTAGTGTTAGCGCAGTTTTAGTGTATTTAGTGTAGTGTAGTGTTAGTGCAGTTTTAGTGTATTTAGTGTAGTGTAGTGTTAGAGCAGTTTTAGTGTATTTAGTGTAGTGTAGTGTTAGAGCAGTTTTAGTGTATTTAGTGTAATGTAGTGTTAGAGCAGTTTTAGTGTATTTAGCGTAGCTTAGTGTTAGTGCAGTTTTAGTGTATTTAGTGTAGTGTAGTGTTAGAGCAGTTTTAGTGTATTTAGTGTAGTGTAGTGTTAGAGCAGTTTTAGTGTATTTAGTGTAATGTAGTGTTAGAGCAGTTTTAGTGTATTTAGTGTAGTGTAGTGTTAGTGCAGTTTTAGTGTATTTAGTGTATTTAGTGTTAGCTCAGTTTTAGTGTATTTAGTGTAGTGTAGTGTTAGTGCAGTTTTAGTGTATTTAGTGTAGTGTAGTGTTAGAGCAGTTTTAGTGTATTTAGTGTAGTGTTAGCGCAGTTTTAGTGTATTTAGTGTAGTGTAGTGTTAGAGCAGTTTTAGTGTATTTAGTGTAGTGTAGTGTTAGAGCAGTTTTAGTGTATTTAGTGTAGTGTAGTGTTAGAGCAGTTTTAGTGTATTTAGTGTAGTGTTAGCGCAGTTTTAGTGTATTTAGTGTAGTGTAGTGTTAGTGCAGTTTTAGTGTATTTAGTGTAGTGTAGTGTTAGAGCAGTTTTAGTGTATTTAGTGTAGTGTAGTGTTAGTGCAGTTTTAGTGTATTTAGTGTAGTGTAGTGTTAGCGCAGTTTTAGTGTATTTAGTGTATTTAGTGTTAGAGCAGTTTTAGTGTATTTAGTGTAGTGTAGTGTTAGAGCAGTTTTAGTGTATTTAGTGTAGTGTAGTGTTAGAGCAGTTTTAGTGTATTTAGTGTAGTGTTAGCGCAGTGTTAGTGTATTTAGTGTAGTGTAGTGTTAGAGCAGTTTTAGTGTATTTAGTGTAGTGTAGTGTTAGCGCAGTTTTAGTGTATTTAGTGTAGTGTAGTGTTAGTGCAGTTTTAGTGTATTTAGTGTATTTAGTGTTAGAGCAGTTTTAGTGTATTTAGTGTAGTGTAGTGTTAGAGCAGTTTTAGTGTATTTAGTGTAGTGTAGTGTTAGAGCAGTTTTAGTGTATTTAGTGTAGTGTTAGCGCAGTGTTAGTGTATTTAGTGTAGTGTAGTGTTAGAGCAGTTTTAGTGTATTTAGTGTAGTGTAGTGTTAGCGCAGTTTTAGTGTATTTAGTGTAGTGTAGTGTTAGTGCAGTTTTAGTGTATTTAGTGTATTTAGTGTTAGAGCAGTTTTAGTGTATTTAGTGTATTTAGTGTTAGAGCAGTTTTAGTGTATTTAGTGCAGTGTAGTGTTAGCGCAGTTTTAGTGTATTTAGTGTATTTAGTGTTAGAGCAGTTTTAGTGTATTTAGTGTAGTGTAGTGTTAGAGCAGTTTTAGCGTATTTAGTGTAGTGTAGTGTTAGCGCAGTTTTAGTGTATTTAGTGTAGTGTAGTGTTAGTGCAGTTTTAGTGTATTTAGTGTAGCTTAGTGTTAGTGCAGTTTTAGTGTATTTAGTGTAGTGTAGTGTTAGCGCAGTTTTAGTGTATTTAGTGTAGTGTAGTGTTAGCGCAGTTTTAGTGTATTTAGTGTAGTGTAGTGTTAGAGCAGTTTTAGTGTATTTAGTGTAGTGTAGTGTTAGCGCAGTTTTAGTGTATTTAGTGTAGTGTAGTGTTAGTGCAGTTTTAGTGTATTTAGTGTAGCTTAGTGTTAGTGCAGTTTTAGTGTATTTAGTGTAGTGTAGTGTTAGCGCAGTTTTAGTGTATTTAGTGTAGTGTAGTGTTAGTGCAGTTTTAGTGTATTTAGTGTAGTGTAGTGTTAGAGCAGTTTTAGTGTATTTAGTGTAGTGTAGTGTTAGAGCAGTTTTAGTGTATTTAGTGTAGTGTAGTGTTAGAGCAGTTTTAGTGTATTTAGTGTTAGAGCAGTTTTAGTGTATTTAGTGTATTTAGTGTTAGAGCAGTTTTAGTGTATTTAGTGCAGTGTAGTGTTAGAGCAGTTTTAGTGTATTTAGTGTAGTGTAGTTTTAGAGCAGTTTTAGTGTATTTAGTGTATTTAGTGTTAGAGCAGTTTTAGTGTATTTAGTGTAGTGTAGTGTTAGAGCAGTTTTAGCGTATTTAGTGTAGTGTAGTGTTAGCGCAGTTTTAGTGTATTTAGTGTAGTGTAGTGTTAGCGCAGTTTTAGTGTATTTAGTGTAGTGTAGTGTTAGTGCAGTTTTAGTGTATTTAGTGTAGTGTAGTGTTAGCGCAGTTTTAGTGTATTTAGTGTAGTGTAGTGTTAGAGCAGTTTTAGTGTATTTAGTGTAGTGTAGTGTTAGAGCAGTTTTAGTGTATTTAGTGTAGCTTAGTGTTAGAGCAGTTTTAGTGTATTTAGTGTAGTGTAGTGTTAGCGCAGTTTTAGTGTATTTAGTGTAGTGTTAGAGCAGTTTTAGTGTATTTAGTGTAGTGTTAGCGCAGTTTTAGTGTATTTAGTGTAGTGTAGTGTTAGCGCAGTTTTAGTGTATTTAGTGTAGTGTTAGAGCAGTTTTAGTGTATTTAGTGTAGTGTAGTGTTAGAGCAGTTTTAGTGTATTTAGTGTAGTGTAGTGTTAGTGCAGTTTTAGTGTATTTAGTGTAGTGTAGTGTTAGAGCAGTTTTAGTGTATTTAGTGTAGTGTAGTGTTAGTGCAGTTTTAGTGTATTTAGTGTTGTGTTAGAGCAGTTTTAGTGTATTTAGTGTAGTGTAGTGTTAGTGCAGTTTTAGTGTATTTAGTGTAGCTTAGTGTTAGAGCAGTTTTAGTGTATTTAGTGTAGTGTAGTGTTAGTGCAGTTTTAGTGTATTTAGTGTAGTGTAGTGTTAGCGCAGTTTTAGTGTATTTAGTGTAGTGTAGTGTTAGCGCAGTTTTAGTGTATTTAGTGTAATGTAGTGTTAGAGCAGTTTTAGTGTATTTAGTGTAGTGTAGTGTTAGAGCAGTTTTAGTGTATTTAGTGTAGTGTAGTGTTAGCGCAGTTTTAGTGTATTTAGTGTATTTAGTGTTAGAGCAGTTTTAGTGTATTTAGTGTAGTGTAGTGTTAGAGCAGTTTTAGTGTATTTAGTGTAGTGTAGTGTTAGCGCAGTTTTAGTGTATTTAGTGTAGTGTAGTGTTAGTGCAGTTTTAGTGTATTTAGTGTAGTGTAGTGTTAGCGCAGTTTTAGTGTATTTAGTGTAGTGTAGTGTTAGCTCAGTTTTAGTGTATTTAGTGTAGTGTTAGCTCAGTTTTAGTGTATTTAGTGTAGTGTAGTGTTAGCGCAGTTTTAGTGTATTTAGTGTAGTGTAGTGTTAGTGCAGTTTTAGTGTATTTAGTGTAGTGTAGTGTTAGAGCAGTTTTAGTGTATTTAGTGTAGTGTAGTGTTAGTGCAGTTTTAGTGTATTTAGTGTAGTGTAGTGTTAGTGCAGTTTTAGTGTATTTAGTGTAGTGTAGTGTTAGTGCAGTTTTAGTGTATTTAGTGTAGTGTAGTGTTAGTGCAGTTTTAGTGTATTTAGTGTAGCTTAGTGTTAGAGCAGTTTTAGTGTATTTAGTGTAGTGTAGTGTTAGAGCAGTTTTAGTGTATTTAGTGTAGTGTAGTGTTAGCGCAGTTTTAGTGTATTTAGTGTAGTGTTAGTGCAGTTTTAGTGTATTTAGTGTAGTGTAGTGTTAGAGCAGTTTTAGTGTATTTAGTGTAATGTAGTGTTAGCGCAGTTTTAGTGTATTTAGTGTAGTGTAGTGTTAGTGCAGTTTTAGTGTATTTAGTGTAGTGTAGTGTTAGTGCAGTTTTAGTGTATTTAGTGTAGTGTAGTGTTAGTGCAGTTTTAGTGTATTTAGTGTAGTGTAGTGTTAGTGCAGTTTTAGTGTATTTAGTGTAGTGTTAGAGCAGTTTTAGTGTATTTAGTGTAGTGTAGTGTTAGAGCAGTTTTAGTGTATTTAGTGTAATGTAGTGTTAGCGCAGTTTTAGTGTATTTAGTGTAGTGTAGTGTTAGCTCAGTTTTAGTGTATTTAGTGTAGTGTTAGCTCAGTTTTAGTGTATTTAGTGTAGTGTAGTGTTAGCGCAGTTTTAGTGTATTTAGTGTAGTGTAGTGTTAGCGCAGTTTTAGTGTATTTAGTGTAGTGTAGTGTTAGAGCAGTTTTAGTGTATTTAGTGTAGTGTAGTGTTAGTGCAGTTTTAGTGTATTTAGTGTAGTGTAGTGATAGTGCAGTTTTAGTGTATTTAGTGTAGTGTAGTGTTAGCGCAGTTTTAGTGTATTTAGTGTAGTGTAGTGTTAGAGCAGTTTTAGTGTATTTAGTGTAGTGTAGTGTTAGTGCAGTTTTAGTGTATTTAGTGTAGTGTAGTGTTAGAGCAGTTTTAGTGTATTTAGTGTAGTGTAGTGTTAGCGCAGTTTTAGTGTATTTAGTGTAGTGTAGTGTTAGAGCAGTTTTAGTGTATTTAGTGTAGTGTAGTGTTAGCTCAGTTTTAGTGTATTTAGTGTAGTGTTAGCTCAGTTTTAGTGTATTTAGTGTAGTGTAGTGTTAGTGCAGTTTTAGTGTATTTAGTCTAGTGTAGTGTTAGCTCAGTTTTAGTGTATTTAGTGTAGTGTAGTGTTAGCGCAGTTTTAGTGTATTTAGTGTAGTGTTAGCGCAGTTTTAGTGTATTTAGTGCAGTGTAGTGTTAGTGCAGTTTTAGTGTATTTAGTGTAGTGTTAGCGCAGTTTTAGTGTATTTAGTGTAGTGTAGTGTTAGCGCAGTTTTAGTGTATTTAGCGTAGTGTTAGAGCAGTTTTAGTGTATTTAGTGTAGTGTAGTGTTAGCGCAGTGTTAGTGTATTTAGTGTAGTGTAGTGTTAGAGCAGTTTTAGTGTATTTAGTGTATTTAGTGTTAGAGCAGTTTTAGTGTATTTAGTGTAGTGTAGTGTTAGTGCAGTTTTAGTGTATTTAGTGTAGTGTAGTGTTAGCGCAGTTTTAGTGTATTTAGTGTAGTGTTAGAGCAGTTTTAGTGTATTTAGTGTTTTTAGTGTTAGAGCAGTTTTAGTGTATTTAGTGTAGCTTAGTGTTAGAGCAGTTTTAGTGTATTTAGTGTAGTGTAGTGTTAGTGCAGTTTTAGTGTATTTAGTGTAGTGTAGTGTTAGTGCAGTTTTAGTGTATTTAGTGTAGTGTAGTGTTAGTGCAGTTTTAGTGTATTTAGTGTAATGTAGTGTTAGCGCAGTTTTAGTGTATTTAGTGTAATGTAGTGTTAGCGCAGTTTTAGTGTATTTAGTGTAGTGTAGTGTTAGCGCAGTTTTAGTGTATTTAGTGTAGTGTAGTGTTAGAGCAGTTTTAGTGTATTAAGCGTAGTGTTAGTGCAGTTTTAGTGTATTTAGTGTAGTGTAGTGTTAGAGCAGTTTTAGTGTATTTAGTGTAGTGTAGTGTTAGCGCAGTGTTAGTGTATTTAGTGTAGTGTAGTGTTAGCGCAGTTTTAGTGTATTTAGTGTAGTGTAGTGTTAGAGCAGTTTTAGTGTATTTAGTGTAATGTAGTGTTAGCGCAGTTTTAGTGTATTTAGTGTAGTGTAGTGTTAGCGCAGTTTTAGTGTATTTAGTGTAGTGTAGTGTTAGTGCAGTTTTAGTGTATTTAGTGTAGTGTAGTGTTAGCGCAGTTTTAGTGTATTTAGTGTAGTGTAGTGTTAGAGCAGTTTTAGTGTATTAAGCGTAGTGTTAGTGCAGTTTTAGTGTATTTAGTGTAGTGTAGTGTTAGAGCAGTTTTAGTGTATTTAGTGTAGTGTTAGTGCAGTTTTAGTGTATTTAGTGTAGTGTAGTGTTAGCGCAGTTTTAGTGTATTTAGTGTAGTGTAGTGTTAGCGCAGTTTTAGTGTATTTAGTGTAGTGTAGTGTTAGTGCAGTTTTAGTGTATTTAGTGTAGTGTAGTGTTAGCGCAGTTTTAGTGTATTTAGTGCAGTGTAGTGTTAGTGCAGTTTTAGTGTATTTAGTGTAGTGTTAGCACAGTTTTAGTGTTTTTAGTGTAGTGTAGTGTTAGCTCAGTTTTAGTGTATTTAGTGTAGTGTAGTGTTAGTGCAGTTTTAGTGTATTTAGTGTAGTGTAGTGTTAGTGCAGTTTTAGTGTATTTAGTGTAGTGTAGTGTTAGCGCAGTTTTAGTGTATTTAGTGCAGTGTAGTGTTAGCTCAGTTTTAGTGTATTTAGTGCAGTGTAGTGTTAGTGCAGTTTTAGTGTATTTAGTGTAGTGTAGTGTTAGAGCAGTTTTAGTGTATTTAGTGCAGTGTAGTGTTAGTGCAGTTTTAGTGTATTTAGTGTAGTGTTAGCGCAGTTTTAGTGTATTTAGTGTAGTGTAGTGTTAGCGCAGTTTTAGTGTATTTAGCGTAGTGTTAGAGCAGTTTTAGTGTATTTAGTGTAGTGTAGTGTTAGCGCAGTTTTAGTGTAGTTAGTGTAGTGTAGTGTTAGCGCAGTTTTAGTGTATTTAGCGTAGTGTTAGAGCAGTTTTAGTGTATTTAGTGTAGTGTTGTGTTAGAGCAGTTTTAGTGTATTTAGTGTAGTGTTGTGTTAGAGCAGTTTTAGTGTATTTAGTGTAGTGTAGTGTTAGCGCAGTTTTAGTGTATTTAGTGTAGTGTAGTGTTAGTGCAGTTTTAGTGTATTTAGTGTATTTAGTGTTAGAGCAGTTTTAGTGTATTTAGTGTAGTGTAGTGTTAGTGCAGTTTTAGTGTATTTAGTGTAGCTTAGTGTTAGAGCAGTTTTAGTGTATTTAGTGTAGTGTAGTGTTAGTGCAGTTTTAGTGTATTTAGTGTAGTGTAGTGTTAGAGCAGTTTTAGTGTATTTAGTGTAGTGTAGTGTTAGAGCAGTTTTAGTGTATTTAGTGTAGCTTAGTGTTAGAGCAGTTTTAGTGTATTTAGTGTAATGTAGTGTTAGCGCAGTTTTAGTGTATTTAGTGTAGTGTAGTGTTAGCGCAGTTTTAGTGTATTTAGTGTAGTGTAGTGTTAGAGCAGTTTTAGTGTATTTAGTGTAGTGTAGTGTTAGCGCAGTTTTAGTGTATTTAGTGTAGTGTAGTGTTAGCGCAGTTTTAGTGTATTTAGTGTAGTGTAGTGTTAGAGCAGTTTTAGTGTATTTAGCGTAGTGTTAGTGCAGTTTTAGTGTATTTAGTGTAGTGTAGTGTTAGTGCAGTTTTAGTGTATTTAGTGTAGCTTAGTGTTAGAGCAGTTTTAGTGTATTTAGTGTAGTGTAGTGTTAGTGCAGTTTTAGTGTATTTAGTGTAGCTTAGTGTTAGAGCAGTTTTAGTGTATTTAGTGTAGTGTAGTGTTAGCGCAGTTTTAGTGTATTTAGTGTAGTGTTAGAGCAGTTTTAGTGTATTTAGTGTAGTGTAGTGTTAGCGCAGTTTTAGTGTATTTAGTGTAGTGTAGTGTTAGTGCAGTTTTAGTGTATTTAGTGTAGTGTAGTGTTAGTGCAGTTTTAGTGTATTTAGTGTAGTGTAGTGTAGTGTTAGTGCAGTTTTAGTGTATTTAGTGTAGTGTAGTGTTAGTGCAGTTTTAGTGTATTTAGTGTAGCTTAGTGTTAGAGCAGTTTTAGTGTATTTAGTGTATGTAGTGTAGTGTTAGTGCAGTTTTAGTGTATTTAGTGTAGTGTAGTGTTAGTGCAGTTTTAGTGTATTTAGTGTAGTGTAGTGTAGTGTTAGAGCAGTTTTAGTGTATTTAGTGTAGTGTAGTGTTAGTGCAGTTTTAGTGTATTTAGTGTAGTGTTAGAGCAGTTTTAGTGTATTTAGTGTAGTGTAGTGTTAGTGCAGTTTTAGTGTATTTAGTGTAGCTTAGTGTTAGAGCAGTTTTAGTGTATTTAGTGTAGTGTAGTGTTAGTGCAGTTTTAGTGTATTTAGTGTAGTGTTAGAGCAGTTTTAGTGTATTTAGTGTAGTGTAGTGTTAGTGCAGTTTTAGTGTATTTAGTGTAGTGTAGTGTTAGTGCAGTTTTAGTGTATTTAGTGTAGTGTTAGTGCAGTTTTAGTGTATTTAGTGTAGCTTAGTGTTAGAGCAGTTTTAGTGTATTTAGTGTAGCTTAGTGTTAGCGCAGTTTTAGTGTATTTAGTGTAGTGTAGTGTTAGTGCAGTTTTAGTGTATTTAGTGTAGTGTAGTGTTAGAGCAGTTTTAGTGTATTTAGTGTAGTGTAGTGTTAGTGCAGTTTTAGTGTATTTAGTGTAGTGTAGTGTTAGAGCAGTTTTAGTGTATTTAGTGTAGTGTAGTGTTAGCGCAGTTTTAGTGTATTTAGTGTAGTGTAGTGTTAGTGCAGTTTTAGTGTATTTAGTGTAGTGTTAGAGCAGTTTTAGTGTATTTAGTGTAGTGTTAGAGCAGTTTTAGTGTATGTAGTGTAGTGTTAGTGCAGTTTTAGTGTATGTAGTGTAGTGTAGTGTTAGTGCAGTTTTAGTGTTTTTAGTGTAGTGTAGTGTTAGTGCAGTTTTAGTGTATTTAGTGTAGCTTAGTGTTAGAGCAGTTTTAGTGTATTTAGTGTAGAGTTAGCGCAGTTTTAGTGTATTTAGTGTAGTGTAGTGTTAGTGCAGTTTTAGTGTATTTAGTGTAGTGTAGTGTTAGTGCAGTTTTAGTGTATTTAGTGTAGTGTAGTGTTAGTGCAGTTTTAGTGTATTTAGTGTAGTGTAGTGTTAGTGCAGTTTTAGTGTATTTAGTGTAGTGTAGTGTTAGCGCAGTTTTAGTGTATTTAGTGTAGTGTAGTGTTAGTGCAGTTTTAGTGTATTTAGCGTAGTGTAGTGTTAGCGCAGTTTTAGAGTAGTAGGTGCAGCGTAGTATTAGCGCAGTGTTAGCGCAGTTTTAGCGTAGTGTAGTGTTAGCGCAGTGTTAGTGTATTTAGTGAAGTGTAGTGTTAGAGCAGTTTTAGTGTATTTAGTGTAGTGTAGTGTTAGCGCAGTTTTAGTGTAGTGTAGTGTTAGCGCAGTTTTAGTGTAGTGTAGTGTTAGCGCAGTGTTAGTGTATTTAGTGAAGTGTAGTGTTAGAGCAGTTTTAGTGTATTTAGTGTAGTGTAGTGTTAGCGCAGTTTTAGTGTAGCTTAGTGTTAGCGCAGTTTTAGTGTATTTAGTGTAGTGTAGTGTTAGCGCAGTTTTAGCGTATTTAGCGTAGCTTAGTGTTAGTGCAGTTTTAGCGTATTTAGTGTAGTGTAGTGTTAGCGCAGTTTTAGCGTATTTAGCGTAGCTTAGTGTTAGCGCAGTTTTAGCATATTTAGCGTAGCTTAGTGTTAGCGCAGTTTTATCGTATTTAGCGTAGCTTAGTGTTAGCGCAGTTTTAGTGTATTTAGTGTAGTGTAGTGTTAGCGCAGTTTTAGCGTAGCTTAGTGTTAGCGCAGTTTTAGTGTATTTAGTGTAGTGTAGTGTTAGCGCAGTTTAGCGTATTTAGCGTAGCTTAGTGTTAGCGCAGTTTTAGTGTATTTAGTGTAGTGTAGTGTTAGCGCAGTTTTAGTGTATTTAGCGTAGGGTAGTGTTAGCGCAGTTTTAGTGTATTTAGTGTAGTGTAGTGTTAGTGCAGTGTTAGTGTATTTAGTGTAGTGTTAGAGCAGTTTTAGTGTATTTAGTGTAGTGTAGTGTTAGAGCAGTTTTAGTGTATTTAGTGTAGTGTAGTGTTAGAGCAGTTTTAGTGTATTTAGTGTAGTGTAGTGTTAGCGCAGTGTTAGCGCAGTTTTAGCATAGTTAGCGGAGTCGTACGCAGGTGTAGTCAGGTAACTTAGTTTTACAGGCAGATAAAGTGTAGTTTAGAGAGTGTAGCTTAGCTTAGTTCTGAAGTGAAGGGGCTACAACTCCCAGCATGCCTAGCGAGCCAAAGGCCGTCCGGACAGGAGGGAAGTTGTAGTTTTGCAAAAGTAGCAGAGGCAAGTACGTCCTTGTACGTTAAAGTAGCAGAGGCGAGTACGTCCTTGTACATTAAAGTAGCAGAGGCGAGTACGTCCTTGTACATTAAAGTAGTAGAGACGAGTACGTCCTTGTACATTAAAGTAGTAGAGACAGTTGCGCTCTGCTATGTTAATGCAGTATCCAGCCCTCTGTATAGATGCTGGATACAGTGATCAGAAGGCCACTTACCCACCTCTGTTCCTGCTCCATCACTGGACCTGTAGCATCGCAGGAAGATGACGGAGCTGGAACGGGGGTGGAAAGTTAGGTTCTCCAGGGGAAGATCCCCCAAAAATGTACTAACCCATTTTTTTGTGTTTTTCTTCTCGTTTCAGATACGTGAATGCGGAGGACTACATTGGATTCGGTGGACTACGACCATGACCTGCATTTTTTCTTTTGTTTTAATAAAATGGTTAACGAGGGCTGTGGGGGAGTGTTTTTCCTAATAAATTTTTTTAACTTGTGTGTGCTTTATTTCTTTGTTATTACTTTACAGGCTTAGTAGTGGAAGCCATCTTGTAGACGGAGTCCATTACTAAGTCTGGGCTTAGCGTTAGCCCCAAAAACAGCTAACGCTAACCCCCAATTATTACCCCGGTACCCACCGCCACAGGGGTACCCGGAAGAGCCGATACCAACAGGCCCAGAGCGCCAAATATAGCGCTCTTCGGCCTAGGCGGTAACAGGCTGGTGTTATTTAGGCTGGGGAGGGCCAGTAGCGATGGTCCTCGCCCACCCTGGTAATGTCAGTCTGTTGCTGTTTGGTTGGTATTTGGCTGAAAATGTAAAGACGGGGAATCACACACGTTTGTTTGATTTTTTTTTAACCAAAAAAAAAAACGTGTGGTTCCCCGTCTTTTCATTTTCAGCCAAATACCAACCAAACAGCTACAGCCTGGCGTTATCAGGGTGGGCGAGGACCATCGCTACTGGCCCTCCCCAGCCTAAATAACGCCAGCCTGTTACCGCCTAGGCCGAAGAGCGCTATATTTGGCGCTCTGGGCCTGTTGATATCGGCTCTTCCGGGTACCCCTGTGGTGGTGGGTACCAGGGTAATAATTGGGGGTTAGCGCTAGCTGTTTTTGGGGCTAACGCTAAGCCCAGACTTAGTAGTGAAAGCCGTCTTGTAGACGGAGTCCATTACTAAGCCTGTAAAGAAAAAGAAAAAAGCACACACAAGTTAAAACATTTATATTAGGAAAAACACTCCCCCACAGCCCTTGTTAAGCATTTTATTAAAACAAAAGAAAAAATGCAGGTCATGGTCGTAGTCCACCGAATCCAACGTAGTCCTCCGCATTCACGTATCTGAAACGAGAAGAAAAACACAAAAAAATGGGTTAGTACATTTTTGGGGGATCTTCCCCTGGAGAACCTAACTTACTACCCCCGTTTCAGCTCCATCAACTTCCTGCGATGCTACAGGTCCAGTGACGGAGCAGGAACAGCGGTGGGTAAGTGGCCTTCTGATCACTGTATCCAGCATCTATACAGAGGGCTGGATACTGCATTAACATAGCAGAGCGCAACTGTCTCTACTACTTTAATGTACAAGGACGTACTCGCCTCTGCTACTTTAATGTACAAGAACGTACTCGCCTCTGCTACTTTAACGTACAAGGACGTACTCGCCTCTGCTACTTTTGCAAAACTACAACTTCCCTCCTGTCCGGACGGCCTTTGGCTCTCTAGGCATGCTGGGAGTTGTAGCCCCTTCACTTCAGAACTAAGCTAAGCTACACTCTCTAAACTACACTTTATCTGCCTGTAAAACTAAGTTACCTGACTACACCTGCGTACAACTCCGCTAACTATGCTAAAACTGCGCTAACACTGCGCTAATACTACGCTGCACTAAATACGCTAAAACTGCGCTAATACTACGCTGCACCTACTACTCTAAGACTGCGCTAACAGTACGCTACGCTAAATACACTAAAACTGCGCTAACACTAAGCTACGCTAAATATGCTAAAACTGCACTAACACTACACTAAATACACTAAAACTGCGCTAACACTACACTACACTAAATACACTAAAACTGCGCTAACACTACACTACGCTAAATACACTAAAACTGCGCTAACACTACACTACACTACATACACTAAAACTGCGCTAACACTACACTACGCTAAATACACTAAAACTGCGCTAACACTACACTACACTAAATACACTAAAACTGCGCTAACACTACACTAAATACACTAAAACTGCGCTAACACTACACTACGCTAAATACACTAAAACTGCGCTAACACTACACTACACTAAATACACTAAAACTGCACTAACACTACACTACATACACTAAAACTGCGCTAACACTAAGCTACACTAAATACACTAAAACTGCTCTAACACTACACTACACTAAATACACTAAAACTGTGCTAACACTACACTACACTAAATACACTAAAACTGCGCTAACACTACACTACACTAAATACACTAAAACTGCGCTAACACTACACTACACTAAATACACTAAAACTGCGCTAACACTACACTACACTAAATACACTAAAACTGCGCTAACACTACACTAAATACACTAAAACTGCGCTAACACTACACTACATACACTAAAACTGCGCTAACACTAAGCTACACTAAATACACTAAAACTGCACTAACGCTACACTACGCTAAATACACTAAAACTGCTCTAACACTACACTACACTAAATACACTAAAACTGCTCTAACGCTACACTACACTAAATACACTAAAACTGCGCTAACACTACACTACACTAAATACACTAAAACTGCGCTAACACTACACTACACTAAATACACTAAAACTGCTCTAACACTACACTACACTAAATACACTAAAACTGCACTAACGCTACACTACACTAAATACACTAAAACTGCGCTAACACTACACTACACTAAATACACTAAAACTGCGCTAACACTACACCTGTGTAAAACTACAACTCCCAGCATGCCTGGAAAGCCTTTAGCTGTCTGGGCATGCTGAGAGTTGTGGTCCCTTCAATGTTATACAAGCTAAAAACAACTCCCAGCATGCCTTTGCATGCTGGGAGTTGTAGTCTCTTGACAACCTAGACCCTACCTCCTTTCCCTATTAATCCTAAACTACGCTAAATGAAGCCTACGCTAGGTGCACTACACAAATATAATCTATGGTAAGACTAAGGCTACACTACGCTACCCACTAACTACGCTGCGCTAATTTCCACGGCTACGCTAAGAGATAAGCTATTGACGTAAGCCTATGATTAAAGTATTTTCCAATAAGCTAAAATTACTACTGCGCATGCGCAGGTTTAATAGCGTAGACTCGCGCATGCGTATGGCACTTTTCACAGATAGGAAAATACTTTACATCACAGGTATTTTCCAAGCTGTGAAAAACGCCATACGCATGCGCGAGTCTACGCTAGAACTACTGCGCATGCGCAATATTACGCAGACATTACACAATTTGCGTAGTGTACGCTAATAGCGTGAACTCGCGCATGCGCATGGCGTTTTCCACAGATTGGAAAAAACTTTACATCACCGATCCTCGCGCTGTTTTCTAAACATGACGTCACTCACAGACGAAAGCAATGGATGTCAGAGCCGCTCCGCTCATCGTGCGTCTCCTGACATTACTGCTACTGCCCCCTAGTGCCGGACGGTGTTATAGGGTCAGGTGGGGGTGGGTTACACTGTAGGGTTCAGGGTTAAGTCTCCCCTAGGGGGCAGAAGCCGGAGATCAGGGAGGAGTGTGATGATCAGCTCTGCCATCCACTGCTTCTGCCTGTGAGTGACCGGCACATGCGCAGAACCGGATCTGCCAGGGAGACAAATCTTTCCAGGATTGGCTGCACATATTAACCCCTTCATGAAGCAGGGATTTTACATTTTTGCACTTTGGTTGTTTCCTCCTCGCCTTCTGATGGGCGTAATGCTGAGGCGGCTTTTACACTATAAAACGTATCCGTTATAAAGATCTGTTCAATGTTCCGTTATAAAAACTGTTTAACGGCCGATTTTCAGGTTTTTTTTTATAACGGAACATTGAACGGATCTTTATAACGGATACATTTTATAGTGTGAAAGACGCCTTATAATTCCCCCACAGACCCGCGTGACAATTGTTCTTTTGCACCACTAATTGTACTTGGGTATTTTTTATATTAACCTTTTAAGGACGCGGGGCGTACCTGTACTCCGGGGTCATAGCGGGTCGGTCCTGGCAGCTAATGAAAGCCGGGACCCTGGGCTAATAGCGTGTGGCACCGATTGTTGTGCCGCATGCTATTAACCTTTTAGGCGCGGTGATTAAAGTTGATCGCCACGTCTAAAGTTGAAAAAAATTGCATCCTGGCAGCTCAGTGTCCTGATCAGCTAGGGCGCCAAAGGAAGGTCCCTACCTGCTTCCTCGGCGTCCAAGGCTGGAGAAGTCAAGACCCAATAACATTGATCATCCGCATGGAGTTCTATGCCGATGGTCAGTATTAGGAATCAATGTAATGCATGTGATAACCACTAGAGGGGGCTATAACAAAGAAAAAGTGGGAAAAAGAAGTTACTAATGAGGACTTAACCCCTATCCTAATAAAAGTAAGAATCACCCCCCCTTTTCCCATTACAAAAAAAAACCAAAACGGTGTAAATAAAAACAAACATGTGGTATCGCCGTGTGTGAAAATGTCCGAACTATAAAAATATATCGATAAACCGCACGGTCAATGGCGTACGCACCAAAAAATAAAAAGTCCAAAATAGCGTATTTTTGGTCACTTATAGCACAAAAAAAATGAAGAAAAAGCGATCAATAGGTCCGATCAAAACAAAAATGGTTCTGTCAGGCCCAAGGCCTGAGTATGGAATCCTACATGTGTCTTATAATTGTATTTGTGTATAATGTATAGTCTAAAGGCATGGGTGGGGGTCATTGGGTGCGGATCATGGGGGGATGGGGATGGTCATTGGGTGGGGATCATGGGGGGGGGTCATTGGGTGCGGATCATTGGGTGGGGGTCATTGGGTGGGGATCATGGGGTGGGGGTCATTGGGTGGGGATCATGGGGTGGGGGTCATTGGGTGGGGATCGTGGGGTGGGGGTCATTGGGTGGGGATCGTGGGGTGGGGGTCATTGGGTGGGGATCGTGGGGTGGGGGTCATTGGGTGGGGATCGTGGGGTGGGGGACATTGGGTGGGGATCGTGGGGTGGGGGTCATTGGGTGGGGATCGTGGGGTGGGGGTCATTGGGTGGGGATCATGGGGGGGTCATTGGGTGGGGATCATTGGGTGCTGATCATGGGGGAATGGGGGGGTCATTGGGTGGGGATCATGGGGTGGGGGTCATTGGGTGGGGATCATGGGCTGGGGGTCATGGGGTGGGGATCATTGGGTGGGGATCATTGGGCGGGGATCATTGGGCGGGGGTCATTGGGTGCGGGTCATTGAGTGGGGATCATTGGGTGGGGGTCATTGGACGGGGATCATTGGGCGGGGGTCATTGGGTGCGGGTCATTGGGTGGGGATCATTGGGTGGGGGTCATTCGGACTGTGTATTTGTTTTTGTGTACTCCAGTTTTATTGGGGGGTCTGTCTGCCTGTATAAGGCTGGGTTCACATCACGTTTTTCCCAATACGGGGTGGCATACGGCTGGGGGGAGCTAAAACCAGGCGCTCCCGTATCCCTGCCTTAGGCTGCCCGTATTTCTATGAGCTGACTGCAGTGAACCAAACGGCTCATTTTTCCCGTATGCTGTTTTTCACCGGACCTAAAAGCGTAGTCATCCACAGTTTTATAAATAAATAAATATACACTCAAAAATACCGTGCAGAACATGTTTCATTAAAAAAGATATTTTTGCAGACTCCCTCTGCAAACTGCTTTCTCCGGTAGGTAAGGTGTAGCCACACTGTCCGCTTGCTCTGCTCCTCCTTACTTGCCAAGCCCCCTATTAGCTAAGCCTCCTCTTACAGCTCAGTCCCCCCTTATTAGCTCAGCCCCCCTATTTGCTCATCCCCCTCTTACAGCTTCCCCCTTATTAGCTCAGCCCCCCTTACCTTACTTGCTTAGCCTCCCTCCTTTATTTGTTCATCTCCCTTTACTTGCTCATTCCCCCTTTATTAGCTCTGCCCCCCTTATTTGCTCAACCTCCCACCTTATTTGCTCAGTCCCCCCAGACCACCTTACTTGCTCTTCCTAACTGCTCTGGGCTCTTCTCACTAGTCTCCCCTATCCTTGCTCACTTCTCCTCACTTTACTTACTGCTCTTGGCTCTTCTCACTCTCCTCCCCTTTCCTTGCTCACTTCTCCTCACTTTACTTACTGCTCTTGGCTCTTCTCACTAGTCTCCCCTTTCCTTGCTCACTTCTCCTTACTTTACTTACTGCTCTTGGCTCTTCTCACTCTCCTCCCCTTTCCTTGCTCACTTCTCCTTACTTTACTTACTGCTCTTGGCTCTTCTCACTCTCCTCCCCTTTCCTTGCTCACTTCTCCTCACTTTACTTACTGCTCTGGGCTCTTCTCACTCTCCTCCCCTTTCCTTGCTCACTTCTCCTCACTTTACTTACTGCTCTTGGCTCTTCTCACTCGTCTCCCCTTTCCTTGCTCACTTCTCCTCACTTTACTTACTGCTCTTGGCTCTTCTCACTAGTCTCCCCTATCCTTGCTCACTTCTCCTCACTTTACTTACTGCTCTTGGCTCTTCTCACTAGTCTCCCCTTTCCTTGCTCACTTCTCCTCACTTTACTTACTGCTCTTGGCTCTTCTCACTCGTCTCCCCTTTCCTTGCTCACTTCTCCTCACTTTACTTACTGCTCTTGGCTCTTCTCACTAGTCTCCCCTTTCCTTGCTCACTTCTCCTCACTTTACTTACTGCTCTTGGCTCTTCTCACTAGTCTCCCCTATCCTTGCTCACTTCTCCTCACTTTACTTACTGCTCTTGGCTCTTCTCACTAGTCTCCCCTTTCCTTGCTCACTTCTCCTCACTTTACTTACTGCTCTTGGCTCTTCTCACTCGTCTCCCCTTTCCTTGCTCACTTCTCCTCACTTTACTTACTGCTCTTGGCTCTTCTCACTAGTCTCCCCTTTCCTTGCTCACTTCTCCTCACTTTACTTACTGCTCTTGCTGTGTCTTGCTCTTCAGGTTCTAACTTCTCACTGCTTACACTCTGTCTCTTCGCCGTCCGCAATGTGCGCTCCCGCTCCTCTTCCTCTCTTCCTGTCCGCCAAGTCCGAAAAGGAAGCAGTGCTCCCTTGCGGCGCCGGCTGAGTTATTAGAATCAGGGGGGTACTTAGAGCATTCAGCACCAGGGGCGGACCCTTTGCTTGACACCCCCCCAGAAGGGACCCTGTGTTTGCCCCCATCCCCCCAACCCAAGAAAGTTAGAAAGCACGCACATACTTTTTAAAATAAATAAAACCCATGCACACCCCTTAATAAAACCCCTTAACCCCCCTTTAATAAAATAAAAGCCTGCACCCCCTTAAAAATATCACTTTCCATCGGCACCAAATAGAAACGAATCCCCATCAATAAAATGAACAAATCCTGCACCCCCCTTAATTACACCCCCTCCCTCCCCCCCCTTAATTACACCCCCTCCCTAGTCTTTCTATATCTAATCTAATTTCACATGGTACATACCGCCAGGACTTGTTCCAACTAAATCTTCTCTCTACAGAATGTGACGCCCAGACGTCTCCTCACTATGTCAGCGCATTCTCATCCTCTATATGAAAATTATTATTATTATTATAAACTTGCCACACACTGTATCCTCTAAATATAATACTGCCACACACTGCACTCTCTGAATATAATACTATCACACACTGTGCCCCCTGAATATAATACTGCCAGACACTGTACCCTCTGAATATAATACTACCACACACTGTGCCCCCTGAATATAATCCTGCCACACACACTGTACCCTCTGAATATAATACTACCACACACTGTACCCTCTGAATATAATACTACCACACACTGTACCCACTGAATATAATACTGCCACACACTGTACCCTCTGAATACTATCATACACTGTACCCACTGAATATAATACTATAACACACTGTACATTCTCAATATAATACCAACACACACTGCGCTCTCTGAATATAATACTACCACACACTGTACCCTCTGAATATAATACTATCACACACTGTACCCACTGAATATAATACTGCCACACACTGTACCCACTGAATATAATACTGCCACACACTGTACATTCTCAATATAATACCAACACACACTGCACTCTCTGAATATTATCCCGACCCACACCATACCCTCTAAATACAATGCTACCACACACTGCGCCCTCTGAATATAACCTTGCCATACAAGGCACCCTCTAAATACAAGACCACAACAGCAGTAGCCCCCCCCTTATCATCCGTTAGCTGATGCTATTACCATGGGAGGGGGGGGGGGGATTTGTGGTGTTGCTGATGGATGATGGGGTAATGGGGTGCTAACGGAAGGGAGCGAGCGCAGCTGAAGACAGGAGGGGGGGCACCCTGGTCACTACACCATTGGTAGCGCGAACGCAGCTGGGTGCAGCAGAAGAACTTAGTTTATTTTAAATGGGAGGGCACGGCCTGATCTAGGGGGGGCAATGGCCCCCTCTGGCATCCCCCCTAGCGACGTCACTGCCCACCATATCCAGCCCTACTCACCCTCTACTTCTACAGTCATCACCTACCATATCCAGCCCTACTCACCCTCTACTTCTACAGTCATCACCTACCATATCCAGTCCTACTCACCCTCTACTTCTACAGTCATCACCTACCATATCCAGCCCTACTCACCCTCTACTTCTACAGTCATCACCTACCATATCCAGTCCTATTCACCCTCTACTTCTACTGTCATCACCTACCATATCCAGCCCTACTCACCCTCTACTACTACAGTCATCACCTACCATATCCAGCCCTATTCACCCTCTACTTCTACAGTCATCACCTACCATATCCAGACCTATTCACCCTCTACTTCTACAGTCATCACCCACCATATCCAGTCCTGCTCATCCTCTACTTCTACAGTCATCACCTACCATATCCAGACCTATTCACCCTCTACTTCTACAGTCATCACCCACCATATCCAGTCCTGCTCATCCTCTACTTCTACAGTCATCACCTACCATATCCAGCCCTACTCACCCTCTACTTCTACAGTCATCACCCACCATATCCAGTCCTGCTCATCCTCTACTTCTACAGTCATCACCTACCATATCCAGCCCTATTCACCCTCTACTTCTACAGTCATCACCTACCATATCCAGTCCTATTCACCCTCTACTTCCTACAGTCATCACCTACCATATCCAAACCATATTTATCCTCTACTTCTAGTCATCACCTACCATATCTAGCCCTACTCACCCTCTACTTCTACAGTCATCACCTACCATATCCAAACCATATTTATCCTCTACTTCTACAGTCATCACCTACCATATCCAGTCCTACTCACCCTCTACTTCTACAGTCATCACCTACCATATCCAGCCCTATTCACCCTCTACTTCTACAGTCATCACCTACCATATCCAGTCCTACTCACCCTCTACTTCTACAGTCATCACCTACCATATCCAAACCATATTCATCCTCTACTTCTACAATCATCACCCACCATATCCAGTCCTACTCACCCTCTACTTCTACAGTCATCACCTACCATATCCAGCCCTACTCACCCTCTATTTCTACAGTCATCACTCAACATATCCATCCCTATTCATCGTCTACTTCTACAGTCATCACCTACCATAACCAGCTCTACTCACCCTCTGCTTCTACAGTCATCACCTATTGTGCCCAGGCCTACTCACCCTCTACTTCTACAGTCATCACCCACCATATCCAGTCCTACTCACCCTCTATTTCTACAGTCATCAACCACTGGCATGGTGGATGGGTCCTGTGCTGTCTTATCTTCTGCTTGTGGTCATGTATATAATCACTTATATGGTATACAGATCCTGTGTACAGCTGGTATTTTCATTTATATGGTCCTGTATAAAATTACTTATATGGATACAGATCCTGTGTACAGCTGGAATATACATCTGTGTGGTCCTGTATATAATCATTTATATGGTATACAGATCCTGTGTACAGCATGTACATACCTCTATATCAGGCATAGGAAACCTTCAGCACTGCAGATGTTTTGAACTCCATCTCCCATGATGCTTTGACCGCATTTTGGCTGTAAGAGCATCATGGGAGATGTAGTCTAAAACATCTGCCGTGCCGAAGGTTGCCTATGCCTACTCTATACGGTTAATCACTCATATGGTATACAGATCCTGTGTACAGCCGGTATTTACCTCTCTATGGTCCGGTATATAATCTCTTATATAGTACAGTGGGGATCAAAAGTTTGTGCACCCCAGGTAAAAATTTGTATTAATGTGCATAAAGAAGCCAAGGAAAGATGGAAAAATCTCCAAAAGGCATCAAATTACAGATTAGACATTCTTATAATATGTCACCAAAAGTTACATTTTATTTCCATCATTTACACTTTCATAATAACAGAAAACAAAAAAATGGCGTCTGCAAAAGTTTGTGCACCCTGCAGAATTTATAGCATGCACTGCCCCATTTGCAAAGCTGAGACCTGCCAGTGTCACGGATTGTTCTCAATCATCATCTGGGAAGACCGGGTGATGTCAATCTCAAAGGTTTTAAATGCCCAGACTCATCTGACCTTGCCCCAACAATCAGCACCACGGGTTCTTCTAAGCAGTTGTCTAGAAATCTGAAACTGAAAATAGTTGACGCTCACAAAGCAGGAGAAGGCTATAAGAAGATAGCAAAACGTTTTCAGATGTCAATATCCTCTGTTCAGAATGTAATTAAGAAATGGCAGTCATCAGGAACAGTGGAAGTTAAAGCAAGATCTGGAAGACCAAGAAAAATATCAGACAGAACAGCTCGCAGGATTGTGAGAAAAACAATTCAAAACCCACGTTTGACTGCACAATCCCTCCAGAAAGATCTGGCAGACACTGGAATTGTGGTACACTATTCTACTATAAAGAGAAACTTGTACAAATATGGTCTTCATGGAAGAGTCATCAGAAGAAAACCTCTTCTACGCCATTTTTTTGTTTTCTGTTATTTTGAAAGTGTAAATGATGGAAATAAAATGTAACTTTTGGTGACATATTATAAGAATGTCTAATCTGTAATTTGACGCCTTTTGGAGATTTTTTCATCTTTCCTTGGGTTCTTTATGCAAATTAATGCAAATTTTTACCTGGGGTGCCCAAACTTTTGATCCCCACTGTATACAGATCCTGTGTACAGCCGATATCTACCTCTATATGGTCCCGTATATAATCCCTTATATGGATACAGATCCTGTGTACAGCTGGTATATACCTTCATATGGTCACCGTAGGGGGGAATGTTGATCTTGCTCTAGCAGTTTTATTCAGTATGGTATTAGTCACTGTTTATTGGTGGTGTTTCTGGTGTGTTGGTATTATTTTGCTCAGGGCCTCCTTTAGGCCGCGTTCACACGGCAGAAAATCTGTGTGGAATTCTGCATGAATTTTCAGAGGGGAATTCTACCTAAATGTATTCCCCATTAACTTTATGAGGATTCTTCACTGTCGTTCCCACTGCACAATTTCTGCTGCGGAATGATTGTTGCAGAAATGCCGGAAATATTTAACCCCTTAAGGACCGAGCATTTTTCCATTTTTGCACTTTTATTTTTTCATCCTAAAAATCATAACCCTTTCAATTTTGAATCTAAAATCCATATGATGCTTATTTTTTTGCGCCACCAATTCTACTTTGTAATGACATCAGTCATTTTACCCAAAAATCTACGGCGAAACCCAGAAACCCAAAAAAAAAAAAAAAAAAAACATTGTGCGACAAAATTGAAGAAAAAACGCCATTTTCTGACTTTTGGAGGCTTCGGTTTCTATGCAGTAAATTTTTCGGGAAAGATTACACCTTCTCTTTATTCTGTAGGTCCATACGATTAAAATGATCCCCTACTTATATAGGTTTGATATTGTTGCAGTTCTGAAAAAAATCATAACTACATGCAAGAAAATTAATACATTTAAAATTGTCATATTCTGACCCCTATAACTTTCTTTATTTTTCCGCGTATGGGGTGGTATGAGGTCTAATTTTTGCGCCGCGATCTAAGTTTTAATCGGTACCATTTTTGTTTTGATCTGACTTTTTGATCGCTTTTAATTTTTTTTTACGTTAGAAAATGACCAAAAAAACGCTATTTTGGACTTTGGAAATTTTTTGCGCGTACGCCATTGAGAGTGCAGTTTAATTAAAAATATTTTTTTAGCGTTTGGACATTTTCACATGTGGTGATACCACATATGTTTATTTTTATTTACACAGTTTTGTTTTATTTTTTTAAATGGGAAAAGGGGGGTGATTCAAACTTTTATTAGGGGGGTTAAATGATCTTATTAACTTTTTTCTTTTTGCAGTGTTATAGCCCTCATAGGAGACTATAATATACATTACACTGATTTCCTACACTGATCACTGCTATGCCACAGCATAGCATTGATCAGTGTTATCGCAGCTTGACTGCTCCTGCCTGGATCTCAGGCATGGAGCAGTCATTCGGCGATCAGACATGCAGGAGGCAGAAAAGGGACCCTCCTTGTGTGTCCTAGCTGATCAGGAGTAGTAGTCCTGTTCAGCCCAACTGAGCTGCCCTGAGGGCTTTTTTATAACTTTAGACGCAGTGATCAACTATGATCGCGGCGTCTAAAGAGTTAATAGCGCTCGGCACCTCTATCTATGATGCGCGCAATTAGCCATGGGTCCCGCCCGTTGTAAGAGGCCGGGCCCGACCCGCTATGATGCGGGGTCACTGCGTGACCCTGTGTTATAGAAAGGGAGCGGGCGCAGGGCGTACAGGTATGCCCTTTGTCCTTAACCCCTTAAGGACTCAGCCCATTTTGGCCTTAAGGACGACAGACAATTTAATTTTTACGTTTTCATTTTTTCCTCCTCGCCTTCTAAAAATCATAATTCTTTTATATTTTCATCCACAGACTAGTATGAGGGCTTGTTTTTTGCGCGACCCTTTGTCCTTTGTAATCACATAACTCATTATATCATAAAATGTATGGTGCAACCAAAAAACACTATTTTTGTGGGGAAATTAAAAAGAAAAACGCAATTTTGCTAATTTTGGAAGGTTTCGTTTTCACGCCGTACAATTTATGGTAAAAATTATGTGTGTTCTTTATTCTGAGGGTCAATACGATTAAAATGATACCCATTATTATATACTTTTATATTATTGTTGCGCTTAAAAAAAAAATCACAAACTTTTTAACCAAATTAGTACGTTTATAATCCCTTTATTTTGATGACCTGTAACATTTTTATTTTTCTGTATAAGCGGCGGTATGAGGGCTAATTTTTTTGCGCCATGATCTGTACTTTTTTTTGATACCACATTTGCATATAAAAAACTTTAAATACATTTTTTATAATTTTTTTGTTATAAAATGTATTAAAAAAGTAGCAATTTTGGACTTTTTTGTTTTTTTTTTACGTTCACCGCCGTTCACCGTACGGGATCATTAACATTTTATTTTAATTGTTCGGACATTTACGCACGCGGCGATACCAAATATGTCTATAAAATTTATTTTTTTACGCTTTTTGGGGGTAAAATAGGAAAAAACTGACGTTTTACTTTTTTATTGGGGGAGGGGATTTTTCACTTTTTTTTTACCTTTACATTTTTTAACATTTTTTTTTTTACACTTGAATAGTTTTTTCACTTTTTTTTTTTACTTTTAAATTTTTTTATTTTTTTACACTTTTTACACTATTCAAGTGTAAAAAAAAAATCATAGCAATACCATGATTGCTAATACTGATCTGTTCTATGTATAGGACATAGAACAGATCAGTATTATCGGCCATCTCCTAGTATTGTCTGCTCGATCACAGACCAGAGCAGGAGACGCCTGGAGCCGGAAGCAGGAAGGTGAGGGGACCTCCGTGCGGCGTTCTGAATGATCGGATCCCCGCAGCAGCGCTGTGGGCGATCCGATCGTTCATTTAAATCGCGCACTGCCGCAGATGCCGGGATCTGTATTGATCCCGGCACCTGAGGGGTTAATGGCGGACGCCCGCGAGATCACGGGCGTCGGCCATTGCCGTTGGGTCCCTGGTTGCGATCAGCAGCCGGGATCAGCCGCGCATGACACGGGCATTGCTCCGATGCCCGCGGTTATGCACAGGACGTAAATGTACATGGCATGGTCCTCCTAGGTTATATGATGGAGAACAGTCCAGCACCTGGTAATGTATGGTCCTTATAGGTTATATGACAGAGAACAGTCCAGCACCAGGTAAAGTATGGTCCTCCTAGGTTATATGATGGAGAACAGTCCAGCACCTGGTAATGTATGGTCCTTATAGGTTATATGACAGAGAACAGTCCAGCACCTGGTAATGTATGGTCCTCCTAGGTTATATGACAGAGAACAGTCCAGCACCTGGTAATGTATGGTCCTTATAGGTTATATGACAGAGAACAGTCCAGCACCTGGTAATGTATGGTCCTCCTAGGTTATATGATGGAGAACAGTCCTGCACCAGGTAAAGTATGGTCCTTATAGGTTATATGACAGAGAACAGTCCAGCACCAGGTAATGTATGGTCCTTATAGGTTATATGACAGAGAACAGTCCAGCACCAGGTAATGTATGGTCCTCCTAGGTTATATGACAGAGAACAGTCCAGCACCTGGTAATGTATGGTCCTTATAGGTTATATGACAGAGAACAGTCCAGCACCTGGTAATGTATGGTCCTCCTAGGTTATATGACAGAGAACAGTCCAGCACCAGGTAAAGTATGGTCCTTATAGGTTATATGACAGAGAACAGTCCAGCACCAGGTAATGTATGGTCCTCCTAGGTTATATGATGGAGAACAGTCCAGCACCTGGTAAAGTATGGTCCTTATAGGTTATATGACAGAGAACAGTCCAGCACCTGGTAATGTATGGTCCTCCTAGGTTATATGACAGAGAACAGTCCAGCACCAGGTAATGTATGGTCCTCCTAGGTTATATGATGGAGAACAGTCCAGCACCAGGTAAAGTATGGTCCTTATAGGTTATATGACAGAGAACAGTCCAGCACCTGGTAATGTATGGTCCTCCTAGGTTATATGACAGAGAACAGTCCAGCACCAGGTAATGTATGGTCCTCCTAGGTTATATGATGGAGAACAGTCCAGCACCAGGTAAAGTATGGTCCTTATAGGTTATATGACAGAGAACAGTCCAGCACCAGGTAATGTATGGTCCTCCTAGGTTATATGACAGAGAACAGTCCAGCACCAGGTAAAGTATGGTCCTCCTAGGTTATATGATGGAGAACAGTCCAGCACCAGGAAAAGTATGGTCCTCCTAGGTTATATGGCAGAGAACAGTCCAGCACTTGGTAAAGTATGGTCCTTATAGGTTATATGATGGAGAACAGTCCAGCACCAGGTAAAGTATGGTCCTCCTAGGTTATATGACAGAGAACAGTCCAGCACCAGGTAAAGTATGGTCCTTATAGGTTATATGACAGAGAACCGTCCAGCACCAGGTAAAGTATGGTCCTCCTAGGTTATATGACAGAGAACAGTCCAGCACCTGGTAATGTATGGTCCTTATAGGTTATATGGCAGAGAACAGTCCAGCACTTGGTAAAGTATGGTCCTTATAGGTTATATGACAGAGAACAGTCCAGCACCAGGTAAAGTATGGTCCTTATAGGTTATATGACAGAGAACAGTCCAGCACCAGGTAATGTATGGTCCTCCTAGGTTATATGGCAGAGAACAGTCCAGCACCAGGTAAAGTATGGTCCTCCTAGGTTATATGACAGAACAGTCCAGCACTTGGTAAAGTATGGTCCTTATAGGTTATATGACAGAGAACAGTCCAGCACCTGGTAATGTATGGTCCTTATAGGTTATATGACAGAGAACAGTCCATCACCTGGTAAAGTATGGTCCTCCTAGGTTATATGACAGAGAACAGTCCATTACCTGGTAAAGTATGGTCCTTATAGGTTATATGACAGAGAACAGTCCAGCACCTGGTAAAGTATGGTCCTTACAGGTTATAGGACAGAAAACAGTCCAGCACCTGGTAAAGTATGGTCCTTATAGGTTATATGACAGAGAACCGTCCAGCACCTGGTAAAGTATGGTCCTTATAGGTTAAAGTAGAACAGTCCAGCACCTGGTTCAGCATGGTCCTTCATGGTTACGGGAGAACAGTCCAGCACCTGGTTCAGCATGGTCCTTCTAGGTTACAGGAGAACAGTCCAGCACCTGGTACAGTATGGTCCTTCTAGGTTACAGGAGAACAGTCCAGGACCTGGTACAGTATGGTCCTCCTAGGTTACAGGAGAACAGTCCAGCACCTGGTACAGTATGGTCCTCCTAGGTTACAGGAGAACAGTCCAGGACCTGGTACAGCATGGTCCTCCTAGGTTACAGGAGAACAGTCCAGCACCTGGTACAGTATGGTCCTCCTAGGTTACAGAAGAACAGTCCATGGTCTTCCTAGGTTGTAGAATAGACTGGTACCAGTTGTTGCATGGTTCTATAGCGCTCTCGGTCAGGGGCCCCAGCTCCTACAAGGACCACAACGTAAAATTAAGTTGACTCTGGCACCAGGGAGCACATAGCTCAAGCATCCAGCATGGCTGACACTGTCTGCAGCTCCTTACATATCCACAGCTTCATCCTGAAACAACAACCAGAACACAATCATCCATCATGTGGTGATGACCGATACTGACCGATGCAGTACTGCAGCAGGACTCTGCCTCTGACCGCCAGGGGGGGGGGTCTGCTCCAGTAAGGAGGGAGGCAGGAGTGCAGGGCAGGCCAGACAGGTACTGGTAGTGGGGGAATCAATTATTAGGGGGACAGACAGGGCAATCTGTCACAAAGACCGGGATCGCCGATCAGTGTGTTGTCTTCCTGGCGCTAGAGTTTGGCACATCGCAGATCGGGTTGACAGGTTGCTGGGTGGGGCTGGAGAGGACCCAGCGGTCATGGTACATATTGGTACCAATGACAAAGTAAGAGGTAGGTGGAGTGTCCTTAAAAATTATTTCAGGGACTTAGACCGCAAGCTTAAGGCAAGGACCTCCAAGGAAATATTTTCTGAATTATTCCCTGTACCACGAGCCGCACCAGAGAGGCAGCGGGAGATCAGGGACCTGTACCACGAGCCGCACCAGAGAGGCAGCGGGAGATCATGGAGGTAAACAAGTGGCTCAGAAGCTGGTGTAGGAAGGAAGGGTTTGGGTTCATGGAGAACTGGGCTGACTTTGCTGTCGGTTACCGGCTCTACCGTAGGGACGGGCGCTGTGCTTGGGGAGAAGATGGCTAGAAGGGTGGAGGAGTGTTTAAACTAGGGACTAGTGGAGATAGAGAGGGGGGACTTATTAATGTACCTGGGGGTGGAGCGGAGGGAGGGATTAGAATAGTTAATAGGGATAGGAGTGGGGGAGGGATTAGAATAGTTAATAGGGATAGGAGCGGGGGGAGGGGTTAGAATAATAGGGATAGGAGCGGGGGAGGGGTTAGAATAGTTAATAGGGATAAGAGCGGAGGAGGGGTTAGAATTGTTAATAGGGATAGGCGTGGGGGAGGGGTTAGAATAGTTAATAGGGATAGGCTTCATAGGAAGAAAAATCATACACCATTGAATTGCATGATGACTAATGCCAGAAGTCTGACCAATAAAACAGAGGAACTGGAGCTAGTCCTACTCATCCTCTACAGTCATCACCTACCATATCCAGTCCTGCTCACCCTCTACTTCTACAGTCATCACCTACCATATCCAGCCCTACTCATCCTCTACTTCTACAGCCATCACCTACCATATCCAGCCCTATTCACCCTCTACTTCTACAGTCATCACCTACCATATCCAGTCCTTCTCACCCTCTACTTCTACAGTCATCACCTACCATATCCAGCCCTACTCACCCTCTACTTCTACAGTCATCACCCACCATATCCAGTCCTTCTCACCCTCTACTTCTACAGTCATCACCTACCATATCCAGTCCTTCTCACCCTCTACTTCTACAGTCATCACCCACCATATCCAGTCCTTCTCACCCTCTACTTCTACAGTCATCACCCACCATATCCAGCCCTACTCACCCTCTACTTCTACAGTCATCACCCACCATATCCAGTCCTTCTCACCCTCTACTTCTACAGTCATCACCCACCATATCCAGTCCTTCTCACCCTCTACTTCTACAGCCATCACCTACCATATCCAGCCCTACTCACCCTCTACTTCTACAGCCATCACCTACCATATCCAGTCCTACTCATCCTCTACTTCTACAGCCATCACCTACCATATCCAGCCCTACTCACCCTCTACTTCTACTGTCATCACCTACCATATCCAGTCCTTCTCACCCTCTACTTCTACAGTCATCACCTACCATATCCAGTCCTTCTCACCCTCTACTTCTACAGTCATCACCCACCATATCCAGTCCTTCTCACCCTCTACTTCTACAGTCATCACACACCATATCCAGCCCTACTCACCCTCTACTTCTACAGTCATCACCCACCATATCCAGTCCTTCTCACCCTCTACTTCTACAGTCATCACCCACCATATCCAGTCCTACTCATCCTCTACTTCTACAGCCATCACCTACCATATCCAGCCCTACTCACCCTCTACTTCTACAGTCATCACCTACCATATCCAGACCTATTCACCCTCTACTTCTACAGTCATCACCTACCATATCCAGTCCTACTCATCCTCTACTTCTACAGCCATCACCTACCATATCCAGTCCTACTCATCCTCTACTTCTACAGTCATCACCTACCATATCCAGTCCTACTCATCCTCTACTTCTACAGTCATCACCTACCATATCCAGTCCTACTCATCCTCTACTTCTACAGCCATCACCTACCATATCCAGCCCTACTCACCCTCTACTTCTACAGTCATCACTCACCATATCCAGTCCCACTCACCCTCTACTTCTACAGTCATCACCTACCATATCCAGTCCTATTCACCCTCTACTTCTACAGTCATCACCTACCATATCTAGTCCTAATCATCCTCTACAGTTATCACCCACCATATCCAGTCCTACTCACCCTCTACTTCTACAGTCATCACCTACCATATCCAGTCCTATTCACCCTCTACTTCTACAGTCATCACCTACCATATCTAGTCCTAATCATCCTCTACAGTTATCACCCACCATATCCAGTCCTACTCATCCTCTACTTCTACAGTCATCACCTACCATATCCAGTCCTACTCATCCTCTACTTCTACAGCCATCACCTACCATATCCAGCCCTACTCACCCTCTACTTCTACAGTCATCACCTACCATATCCAGTCCTACTCACCCTCTACTTCTACAGTCATCACCTACCATATCCAGTCCTACTCATCCTCTACTTCTACAGCCATCACCTACCATATCCAGCCCTACTCACCCTCTACTTCTACAGTCATCACTCACCATATCCAGTCCCACTCACCCTCTACTTCTACAGTCATCACCTACCATATCCAGTCCTATTCACCCTCTACTTCTACAGTCATCACCTACCATATCTAGTCCTAATCATCCTCTACAGTTATCACCCACCATATCCAGTCCTACTCACCCTCTACTTCTACAGTCATCACCTACCATATCCAGTCCTATTCACCCTCTACTTCTACAGTCATCACCTACCATATCTAGTCCTAATCATCCTCTACAGTTATCACCCACCATATCCAGTCCTACTCATCCTCTACTTCTACAGTCATCACCTACCATATCCAGTCCTACTCATCCTCTACTTCTACAGCCATCACCTACCATATCCAGCCCTACTCACCCTCTACTTCTACAGTCATCACCTACCATATCCAGTCCTACTCACCCTCTACTTCTACAGTCATCACCTACCATATCCAGTCCTACTCATCCTCTACTTCTACAGCCATCACCTACCATATCCAGCCCTACTCACCCTCTACTTCTACAGTCATCACCTACCATATCTAGTCCTAATCATCCTCTACTTCTACAGTCATCACCTACCATATCCAGCCCTACTCATCCTCTACTTCTACTGTCATCACCCACCATATCCAGTCCTTCTCACCCTCTACTTCTACAGTCATCACCCACCATATCCAGCCCTACTCACCCTCTACTTCTACAGTCATCATCTACCATATCCAGCCCTATTCACCCTCTACTTCTACAGTCATCACCTACCATATCCAGTCCTATTCACCCTCTACTTCTACAGTCATCACCTACCATATCCAGTCCTACTCATCCTCTACTTCTACAGTCATCACCTACCATATCCAGCCCTACTCATCCTCTACTTCTACAGTCATCACCTACCATATCCAGCCCTACTCATCCTCTACTTCTACAGTCATCACCTACCATATCCAGCCCTACTCATCCTCTACTTCTACAGTCATCACCTACCATATCCAGTCCTATTCACCCTCTACTTCTACAGTCATCACCTACCATATCCAGACCTATTCACCCTCTACTTCTACAGTCATCACCTACCATATCCAGACCTATTCACCCTCTACTTCTACAGTCATCACCTACCATATCCAGCCCTACTCACCCTCTACTTCTACAGTCATCACTCACCATATCCAGTCCCACTCACCCTCTACTTCTACAGTCATCACCTACCATATCTAGTCCTAATCATCCTCTACAGTTATCACCCACCATATCCAGTCCTACCCATCCTCTACTTCTACAGTCATCACCTACCATATCCAGTCCTACTCATCCTCTACTTCTACAGCCATCACCTACCATATCCAGCCCTACTCACCCTCTACTTCTACAGTCATCACTCACCATATCCAGCCCTACTCACACTCTTCTTCTAAGACCACCTCCATGATGTCCAGGCATACTATCTACTTGTATATCCACGTCCCACCATACTTCATCCCTCAGCACTCACCCGGTCTTCCTCACAGACACTCCTGCTCAGTCGCACACTCCGTGATGAGCAGAAGCTGCTGGATTTCCTGCTGTAGTTTCAGCTCTAAGACTTCTACAAGAATGGATTGACGTAAACTCTCCTGTTGGATTCCCATCCTCTGCAGCAAATTGTCTGTCAACCTTAGCAGAGCCCGCCCTGAAAGTAAAAGAAGTGCACATCATCCAAAACATTTCCCTCATCATCCACCATCACTAAACTTTTCCCACATACCATCCATGTTCCTTCACTAAACATGTCCTCACATACCATCTATATCCATCACTAAACATGTCCCCACATACCATCCATGTCCCATCACTAATCATGTCCCCACATATAATCTATATCATCACTAATCATGGTCCCACATATCATCTATGTCCATCACTAAGCAGGTCCCCTCAGGTCAGCCAGCTATAATAAGAGCTTTAGTATAATACCAGAGTGGGTTATGATAATGGAGACCCCCTCAGGCCCTCATACCTGTGATGTGATGGGAATAAGCTGCTTGAACCAGGCCAGCCGCGTTCTGTAGGGGCCCGTACTGGAGCCAGGAGCAGACATCTTGGATGGACCAGTCACTCACAGGCTTCTCCCAGATCTCCTCATCCTCTGACTCCTGTGAAAATAAACCCTGGAAGAAAAAACCATCTGTCACATGTAATGAACGATAACGGCTGACAGGGGCCCCCGGAGCCCGGAGATCACTCCAAAGCCACAAACCTACTCCAAAACCACAAACATACTCCAAAATCTACTCCAAAACCAGAAGCCAACTCAAAAACCACAAACTCAAAAACCACAAACTCAAAAACCACAAACTCAAAAACCACAAACTCAAAAAACCACAAACCAAATCCAAAACCAACTCCAAAACCACAAACCAAATCCAAAACCAACTCCAAAACCACAAACCAACTCCAAAACCTACTCCAAAACCACAAACCATCTAAAAACGACAAACTGATTACATGTCTACGACCAACTCCAAAACCACAAACCTACTGCAAAACCTACTCCAAAACTACAAAGTGACTTCAAAACTGCAAGCCGAATCCAAAAAGCACAGACCATCTCTAAGACTACAAATCAGCTCCACAACCATAAACGAACTCCAAAACCACAAACCAACTCCAAGGCTAAAAGCCGACTCCAAAGTCACAACCTAACTCTAAAAACACAAGCCATGTCTTAAGCCACACACCAAGACTACAACTAACTCCAAATCCTCACAGCTACTCCAAAGATAGAAACTAAGCCTAAAACAATGTCCAACCCCTGAAATCTGGAAATAATCAGAAGACCACAATAACCATCACATTATCAGTCCACAACAGGTGGGATATGACATATTCTCCTGATACATCCTGTAATAGTCTGGAGCTTTATGGGCATCTGCTGGAGGAGACATATTACCTGTGAATGTGCGGCCATGTTTGGAGGTCAGGGGCACCGTGTGACCATACAGAGCAGATCTGACGTCTTGTCTACACCTGAAAAAAATAATTAATTTATTACCAGCAGGAGGATGCATTTAGTTACATTACATGAATATAGTCACATGGTACGGAAGATATCTGACTGCACACCCTGTATAGTGACCGGACTGGGAGCAGACAGCACCATCACAGACGAGGAGAGTCCTCTGAGAGGCATGTGCCCCTAGATACCACCAGGACCTCCACCCCAGTATAACACCAGCACCCTCACCCCAGTATAACACCAGCACCCTCACCACAGTGTAACGCCTGCACCCTCAACCCAGTGTAACACCTGCACCCCCACCCCAGGGTAACGCCTGCACCCTCACCCCAGGGTAATGCCTGTACCCTTTCACCAGCTGCCGTGTTTGTAGATGTTCCATCCCTGGTAGAGTGGTTGGTGAATGATTGATTCCTCGGGGTCAGGGTACAGATCACACAGTGTTCCTCACCTCTGGTCACATGTAGGTGTCTACACGTCATGTCCGCTGCTCCTCTGGTTTGTCATGTGGCAGATGGCTGGAGTCTACTATCAAAAAACAGTTAAAGAGATATTTAAAGCTGAAAAACGTATCCCCTATGCTTTGGAAAGGGAATATGTTTTAGATTGGAAGGGGTCCGATGCTGGGACCCCACCAGATATCCTGCACGGGGCCCAGGCTCTCCCCAAAATCAGGGTGTTTCGATCCCACACAAAAGCAGCAGCCAACACACCCCTTCCATGTATCTCTATGGGAGAGCCGTTTGGTTATCTTCGGGTCCCCCATAGAG
>NW_026608891.1:0-49216 GCF_029499605.1 Hyla sarda | reverse complement strand
CTTCACCCCCGGTCACTATATACAATGTATCCAGAAAGTCTTCACCCCCGGTCACTATATACAATGTATCCAGAAAGTCTTCACCCCCCCCCCCGCCCCCTATATACAATGTATCCAGAAAGTCTTCACCCCCGGTCACTATATACAATGTATCCAGAAAGTCTTCACCCCTTGTCACTATATACAATGTATCCAGAAAGTCTTCACCCCGCCCCCGGTCACTATATACAATGCATCCAGAAAGTCTTCACCCCCGATCACTATATACAATGTATCCAGAAAGTCTTCACCCCCGATCACTATATACAATGTATCCAGAAAGTCTTCACCCCCGATCACTATATACAATGTATCCAGAAAGTCTTCACCCCCGGTCACTATATACAATGTATCCAGAAAGTCTTCACCCCTTTGTCACTATATACAATGTATCCAGAAAGTCTTCACCCCCCCCCCCCCCGGTCACTATATACAATGTATCCAGAAAGTCTTCACCCCCGGTCACTATATACAATGTATCCAGAAAGTCTTCACCCCCGGTCACTATATACAATGTATCCAGAAAGTCTTCACCCCCCCCGCCCCCTATATACAATGTATCCAGAAAGTCTTCACCCCCGGTCACTATATACAATGTATCCAGAAAGTCTTCACCCCTTGTCACTATATACAATGTATCCAGAAAGTCTTCACCCCGCCCCCGGTCACTATATACAATGCATCCAGAAAGTCTTCACCCCCGATCACTATATACAATGTATCCAGAAAGTCTTCACCCCCGATCACTATATACAATGTATCCAGAAAGTCTTCACCCCCGATCACTATATACAATGTATCCAGAAAGTCTTCACCCCCGGTCACTATATACAATGTATCCAGAAAGTCTTCACCCCTTTGTCACTATATACAATGTATCCAGAAAGTCTTCACCCCCCCCCCCCCCCCCGGTCACTATATACAATGTATCCAGAAAGTCTTCACCCCGGGTCACTATATACAATGTATCCAGAAAGTCTTCACCCCCGATCACTATATACAATGTATCCAGAAAGTCTTCACCCCCGGTCACTATATACAATGTATCCAGAAAGTCTTCACCCCCGGTCACTATATACAATGTATCCAGAAAGTCTTCACCCCCTGTCACTATATACAATGTATCCAGAAAGTCTTCACCCCTTGTCACTATATACAATGTATCCAGAAAGTCTTCACCCCCCCCCCCCGGTCACTATATACAATGTATCCAGAAAGTCTTCACCCCCGGTCACTATATACAATGTATCCAGAAAGTCTTCACCCCCGGTCACTATATACAATGTATCCAGAAAGTCTTCACCCCCTTTCACTATATACAATGTATCCAGAAAGTCTTCACCCCCGGTCACTCTATACAATGTATCCAGAAAGTCTTCACCCCCTGTCACTATATACAATGTATCCAGAAAGTCTTCACCCCCCCCCCCCCCGGTCACTATATACAATGTATCCAGAAAGTCTTCACCCCCGGTCACTATATACAATGTATCCAGAAAGTCTTCACCCCCCCAGTCACTATATACAATGTATCCAGAAAGTCTTCAACCCCTGTCACTATATACAATGTATCCAGAAAGTCTTCAACCCCTGTCACTTGTCACTATATACAATGTATCCAGAAAGTCTTCATCCCCTGTCACTATATACAATGTATCCAGAAAGTCTTCAACCCCTGTCACTATATACAATGTATCCAGAAAGTCTTCACCCCGGTCACTATATGCAATGTTATCTAGAAAGCTGTGGGACCTTATATAGAAAGGGTTGTGTCTGAGACCTTATATAGACAGGGCTGTGTCTGAGCTCTACAGGCAGTTCTTTCCTCCTCACAGTGTTTTCTCTGATATACATTGTCAGCTGTGAGACCTTCTATAGACAGGGCTGTGTCTGAGCTCTACAGGCAGTTCTTTCTTCCTCACAGTGTTTTCTCTGATATACATTGTCAGCTGTGAGACCTCACAGGTCTCACAGCTGACAATGTATATCAGAGAAAACAGTATGAGGTGGAAAGAACTGCCTGTAGAGCTCAGACACCCCCTCTGTCTATATAAGGTCTCACAGCTGACAATGTATATCAGAGAAAACACTGTGAGGAAGAAAGAACTGCCTGTAGAGCTCAGACACAGCCCTGTCTATATAAGGTCTCACAGCTGACAATGTATATCAGAGAAAACACTGAGGAGGAAAGAACTGCCTGTAGAGCTCAGACACCCCCCCTGTCTATATAAGATCTCACAGCTGACAATGTATATCAGAGAAAACACTATGAGGAGGAAAGAACTGCCTGTAGAGCTCAGACACAGCCCTGTCTATATAAGGTCTCACAGCTGACAATGTATATCAGAGAAAACACTATGAGGGGGAAATAACTGCCTGTAGAGATCAGACACAGCCCTGTCTATATAAGGTCTCACATCTGACAATGTATATCAGAGAAAACACTATGAGGGGGAAAGAACTGCCTGTAGAGATCAGACACAGCCCTGTATATATAAGGTCTCACATCTGACAATGTATATCAGAGAAAACACTATGAGGGAGAAAGAACTGCCTGTAGAGCTCAGACACAGCCCTGTCTATATAAGATCTCACATCTGACAATGTATATCAGAGAAAACACTATGAGGTGGAAAGAACTGCCTGTAGAGCTCAGACACAGCCCTGTCTATATAAGGTCTCACAGCTGACAATGTATAACAGAGAAAACACTGTAAGGTGGAAAGAACTGCCTGTAGAGCTCAGACACGGCCCTTTCTATATAAGGTCTCACATCTGACAATGTATATCAGAGAAAACACTATGAGGAAGAAAGAACTGCCTGTAGAGCTCAGACACAGCCCTGTCTATATAAGGTCTCACATCTGACAATGTATATCAGAGAAAACACTATGAGGTGGAAAGAACTGCCTGTAGAGCTCAGACACAGCCCTGTCTATATAAGGTCTCACAGCTGACAATGTATATCAGAGAAAACACTGTGAGGTAGAAAGAACTGCCTGTAGAGCTCAGACACAGCCCTGTCTATATAAGGTCTCACAGCTGACAATGTATAACAGAGAAAACACTGTAAGGTGGAAAGAACTGCCTGTAGAGCTCAGACACAGCGCTGTCTATATAAGGTCTCACAGCTGACAATGTATATCAGAGAAAACACTATGAGGGGAAAAGAACTGCCTGTAGAGCTCAGACACAGCCCTGTCTATATAAGATCTCACAGCTGACAATGTATATCAGAGAAAACAGTATGAGGTGGAAAGAACTGCCTGTAAAGCTCAGACACCCCCTCTGTCTATATAAGGTCTCACAGCTGACAACGTATATCAGAGAAAACACTATGAGGGAGAAAGAACTGCCTGTAGAGATCAGACACAGCCCTGTCTATATAAGGTCTCACAGCTGACAATGTATATCAGAGAAAACACTGTGAGGTAGAAAGAACTGCCTGTAGAGCTCAGACACCCCCCTGTCTATATAAGGTCTCACAGCTGACAATGTATATCAGAGAAAACACTATGAGGAGGAAAGAACTGCCTGTAGAGCTCAGACACAGCCCTGTCTATATAAGATCTCACAGCTGACAATGTATATCAGAGAAAACATTATGAGGGGAAAGAACTGCCTGTAGAGATCAGACACAGCCCTGTCTATATAAGGTCTCACAGCTGACAATGTATATCAGAGAAAACACTATGGAGGGAGAAAGAACTGCCTGTAGAGCTCAGACACCCCCCCTGTCTATATAAGGTCTCACAGCTGACAATGTATATCAGCGAAAACACTATGAGGAGGAAAGAACTGCCTGTAGAGCTCAGACACCCCCCCTGTCTATATAAGGTCTCACAGCTGACAATGTATATCAGCGAAAACACTATGAGGGGGAAAGAACTGCCTGTAGAGCTCAGACACAGCCCTGTCTATATAAGATCTCACAGCTGACAAATTATATCAGAGAAAACACTATGAGGTGGAAAGAACTGCCTGTAGAGATCAGACACCCCCCTGTCTATATAAGGTCTCACAGCTGACAATGTATATCAGAGAAAACACTATGAGGGGGAAAGAACTGCCTGTAGAGCTCAGACACAGCCCTGTCTATATAGTGTTTTCTCTGATATACATTGTCAGCTGTGAGATCTTATATAGACAGGGGGTGTCTGAGCTCTACAGGCAGTTCTTTCCTTCTCACAGTGTTTTCTCTGATATACATTGTCAGCTGTGAGACCTTATATAGACAGGGGGGGTGTCTGAGCTCTACAGGCAGTTCTTTCCACCTCATAGTGTTTTCTCTGATATACATTGTCAGCTGTGAGACCTTATATAGACAGGGCTGTGTCTGAGCTCTACAGGCAGTTCTTTCCTCCTCATAGTGTTTTCTCTGATATACATTGTCAGATGTGAGACCTTATATAGACAGGGGGGGGGGGGTCTGATCTCTACAGGCAGTTCTTTCCTCCTCATAGTGTTTTCTCTGATATACATTGTCAGCTGTGAGACCTTATATTGACAGGGCTGTGTCTGAGCTCTACAGGCAGTTCTTTCCTCCTCATAGTGTTTTCTCTGATATACATTGTCAGCTGTGAGACCTTATATAGACAGGGCTGTGTCTGAGCTCTACAGGCAGTTCTTTCCTCCTCATAGTGTTTTCGCTGATATACATTGTCAGCTGTGAGACCTTATATAGACAGGGCTGTGTCTGATCTCTACAGGCAGTTCTTTCCTCCTCATAGTGTTTTCTCTGATATACATTGCCAGATGTGAGATCTTATATATACAGGGCTGTATCTGATCTCTACAGGCAGTTCTTTCCTCCTCATAGTGTTTTCTCTGATATACATTGTCAGCTGTGAGACCTTATATAGACAGGGCTGTGTCTGAGCTCTACAGGCAGTTCTTTCCTCCTCATAGTGTTTTCTCTGATATACATTGTCAGATGTGAGACCTTATATAGACAGGGGGTGTCTGAGCTCTACAGGCAGTTCTTTCCTCCTCATAGTGTTTTCGCTGATATACATTGTCAGCTGTGAGACCTTATATAGACAGGGCTGTGTCTGAGCTCTACAGGCAGTTCTTTCTTCCTCACAGTGTTTTCTCTGTTATACATTATCAGATGTGAGACCTTATATAGACAGGGCTGTGTCTGAGCTCTACAGGCAGTTCTTTCCTCCTCATAGTGTTTTCGCTGATATACATTGTCAGATGTGAGACCTTATATAGACAGGGGGGTGTCTGAGCTCTACAGGCAGTTCTTTCCCCCTCATAGTGTTTTCTCTGATATACATTGTCAGCTGTGAGACCTTATATAGACAGGGCTGTGTCTGGGTGGAGAAACATCTCAGAGATGATCAAGAGAAATGGGAGGAGCCAGAGATAAATCTGACTTGTCTTAGTAACGGGTATGAATACTAATGTCACATTTCATAGTGAAGGGTATGAATACTTTTGTCTATGTGTAACATTCTGTGACATTATAGTCATTATTGGGGGCTGAATAAACTATATAAACTGATCATTCTCAGTAAAGATGGCAGACATGATGTCACCTGACCACAGAAGACTCCACCCTCTTCCAGTGATGTCACCGTTTTGGGTGAGCCTACTTCCTGAGCCCCATAATAAATACAGTAGTGACGGAGAACAGGTGATGGCCCTATTGTGGTGGGCACATAGAGGACCTCCCCATTCTGCACAGGTAATACCAAATGTCAGTGCATCTATGTAAACAGTGAAAGAATACTGAGCATGCTCAGAGACCCCTCCCCTGAGGAGCGCCCTCATCACATGGTATAAAGTGGGGCAGTCTCCACCCTGTGTCACTGCCAGGTCCATTAATAACATATATTTACAGACCTGTTTCCCAGCAGCTCCAGGGAGATGTCACATGGTATTGGATTGAAGCTTATTAACCCCTTATGGACTCAGGGCGTACCTGTATGTCCTGAGTCCGCTCGCGTTCTATAACGCGGGCCACAGCGTGACCCCGAGTCATAGCGGATGGGGCCCGGCCTCTAACAACCCGGGCCGGGACCCATGGCAAATAGCGCGTGGCACTGATCGCGATGCCACACGCTATTAACCCTTTAGACAAGGCGTTTAAAGTTGATCGCTGCGTCTAAAGTGAAACTAAAGTGCTGCCGGTTAGCTCAGGGAGCTGTTCGGGACCGCCGCAATTTCATCCCGAACAGCTGTAGGACACGAGGAGGGTCCCCTTACCTGCCTCCTGTTGTCCGATCGCCGAATGACTGCTCAGTGCCTGAGATCCAGGCATGAGCACTCAAGCGGCAGAATCATTGATCAATGGTTTCCTATGAGAAACCATTGATCAATGTAAAAGATCAGAGTGTGCAGTGTTATAGTCTCCTATGGGATAACAATGATCAGTGTGTGCAGTGCTATGGTCTCCTATGGGATAACAATGATCAGTGTGTGCAGTGTTATGGTCTCCTATGGGATAACAATGATCAGTGTGTGCAGTGTTATGGTCTCCTATGGGATAACAATGATCAGTGTGTGCAGTGTTATAGTCTCCTATGGGATAACAATGATCAGTGTGTGCAGTGTTATAGTCTCCTATGGGATAACAATGATCAGTGTGTGCAGTGTTATAGTCTCCTATGGGATAACAATGATCAGTGTGTGCAGTGTTATAGTCTCCTATGGGATAACAATGATCAGTGTGTGCAGTGCTATGGTCTCCTATGGGATAACAATGATCAGTGTGTGCAGTGTTATAGTCTCCTATGGGATAACAATGATCAGTGTGTGCAGTGTTATAGTCTCCTATGGGATAACAATGATCAGTGTGTGCAGTGTTATAGTCTCCTATGGGATAACAATGATCAGTGTGTGCAGTGTTATAGTCTCCTATGGGATAACAATGATCAGTGTGTGCAGTGTTATAGCCTCCTATGGGATAACAATGATCAGTGTGTGCAGTGTTATAGCCTCCTATGGGATAACAATGATCAGTGTGTGCAGTGTTATAGCCTCCTATGGGATAACAATGATCAGTGTGTGCAGTGTTATAGCCTCCTATGGGATAACAATGATCAGTGTGTGCAGTGTTATAGTCTCCTATGGGATAACAATGATCAGTGTGTGCAGTGTTATAGTCTCCTATGGGATAACAATGATCAGTGTGTGCAGTGTTATAGTCTCCTATGGGATAACAATGATCAGTGTGTGCAGTGTTATAGTCTCCTATGGGATAACAATGATCAGTGTGTGCAGTGTTATAATCTCCTATGGGATAACAATGATCAGTGTGTGCAGTGTTATAGCCCCCTATGGGATAACAATGATCAGTGTGTGCAGTGTTATAGCCCCCTATGGGATAACAATGATCAGTGTGTGCAGTGTTATAGTCTCCTATATATAACATTGCAAAAAAAAAGTGAAAAAAAAAGTTAACATCATTTAACCCCTTCCCTAATAAAAGTTTGAATCATCCCCCTTTTCCCTGAAGAAAAACAAACAGTGTAAATAAAAATAAACATATTGGTATCGCCGTGTGCGGAAATGTCCGAATTATAAAAATATTTAATCAATTAAACCGCACGGTCAATGGCATGTGTGCAAAAAAATTCCAAAGTCCAAAATAGCGTATTTTTGGTCGCTTTTTATATAATGAAAAAATTAACAAAAAGATCAATAAGTTTGATCAATACAAAAATGGTACCGCTAAAAACTTCAGATCACGGCGCAAAAAATGAGCCCTCATACCGCCCCTTACGCGGAAAAATAAAGTGATAGGGGTCAGAAGATGACAATTTTAAACGTATAAATTTTCCTGCATGTAGTTATGATTTTTTCCAGAAGTGCGACAAAATCACCTATATAAGTAGGGGGTCATTTTAATCTTATGGACCTACAGAATAAAGAGAAGGGGGCATTTATACCGAAATATGCACTGCGTAGAAACGGAAGCCCCCAAAAGTTACAAAATGGCGTTCTTTCTTCAATTTTATCGCACAATGATTTTTTTCCCCGTTTCGCTGTAGATTTTTGGGTAAAATGACTGATGTCCCTGCAAAGTAGAATTGGTGGCGCAAAAAATAAGCCATAATATGGATTTTTAGGTGCAAATTTGAAAGAATTATGATTTTTTAAAGGTGAAGAGGAAAAAATCGAAAGTGCAAAAACGGAAAAACCTAAAGGGTTTAGAGTCCTAAAGGAGTTAAATATAATAAGAGAAAAAAGTGACCCTATAGGAAAAATGGGATGGAGGACGGGTAGTAGTAGGAGGACAGGTAAAAGCAGGGGGACGGAGGACGGGTAAAAGCAAGGGGACGGAGGACGGGTAAAAGCAGGGGAACGGAGGACAGGTAAAAGCAGGGGGACGGAGGACGGGTAATAGCAAGGGGACAGAGGACGGGTAGTAGTAGGAGGACAGGTAAAAGCAGGGGGACGGAGGACGGGTAAAAGCAAGGGGACGGAGGACGGGTAAAAGCAGGGGAACGGAGGACAGGTAAAAGCAGGGGGACGGAGGACGGGTAATAGCAAGGGGACAGAGGACGGGTAAAAGCAGGGGAACGGAGGACGGGTAGTAGTAGGAGGACAGGTAAAAGCAGGGGGACGGAGGACGGGTAATAGCAAGGGGACGGAGGACGGGTAAAAGCAGGGGAACGGAGGACGGGTAGTAGTAGAAGGACAGGTAAAAGCAGGGGGACGGAGGACGGATAATAGCAAGGGGATGGAGGACGGGTAAAAGCAGGGGAACGGAGGACGGGTAGTAGTAGGAGGACAGGTAAAAGCAGGGGGATGGAGGACGGGTAATAGCAAGGGGACAGAGGACGGGTAAAAGCAGGGGAATGGAGGACGGGTAGTAGTAGGAGGACAGGTAAAAGCAGGGGGACGGAGGACGGGTAATAGCAAGGGGACGGAGGACGGGTAATAGCAAGGGGACGGAGGACGGGTAAAAGCAGGGGAACGCAGGATGGGTAGTAGTAGGAGGACAGGTAAAAGCAGGGGGACGGAGGACGGGTAATAGCAAGGGGACGGAGGACGGGTAAAAGCAGAGGAACGGAGGACGGGTAGTAGTAGGAGGATAGGGAAAAGCAGGGGGACGGAGGACGGGTAATAGCAAGGGGACGGAGGACGGGTAAAAGCAGGGGAACGCAGGATGGGTAGTAGTAGGAGGACAGGTAAAAGCAGGGGGACGGAGGACGGGTAATAGCAAGGGGACGGAGGACGGGTAAAAGCAGAGGAACGGAGGACGGGTAGTAGTAGTAGGACAGGTAAAAGCAGGGGGACGGAGGAAGGGTAATAGCAAGGGGACGGAGGACGGATAAAAGCAGGGGAACGGAGGACGGGTAAAAACAGGGGAACGGAGGACAGGTAATGGCAGGAGGACGGGTAAAAGTAGGGGGACGGAGGACGACGGGTAAAAGCAGGGGGACGGAGGACGACGGGTAAAAGCAGGGGGACGGAGGACGACGGGTAAAAGCAGGGGAGGGGGTTTTGGTGAATCAGTGAATGATATTGCAAAAGGAGGGGAGGGTTAAACAGAATGGCACGGGGGGTGAAACAGAACGGTATGGGGGGGGGTGAAATATAATGGTACAGGGGGGGTGAGGGAATATAATGGTACAGGGGGGGGGTGAGGGAATATAATGGTACAGGGGGGGGGTGAGGGAATATAATGGTACAGGGGGGGGGTGAGGGAATATAATGGTACAGGGGGGGGGTGAGGGAATATAATGGTACAGGGGGGGGTGAGGGAATATAATGGTACAGGGGGGGGTGAGGGAATATAATGGTACAGGGGGGGGTGAGGGAATATAATGGTACAGGGGGGGGTGAGGGAATATAATGGTACAGGGGGGGGTGAGGGAATATAATGGTACAGGGGGGGGGTGAGGGAATATAATGGTACAGGGGGGGGTGAGGGAATATAATGGTACAGGGGGGGGTGAGGGAATATAATGGTACAGGGGGGGGGTGAGGGAATATAATGGTACAGGGGGGGGTGAGGGAATATAATGGTACAGGGGGGGGGGTGAGGGAATATAATGGTACAGGAGGGGTGAGGGAATATAATGGCACAGGGTGTGATAAATGGGGGGAGGGGGGATGAACTGGCACAGGATGGTAGAAGTCACATTTCTAATGCTGATACTACATTGTGCATTGCCGACGTGCTACGCAATGCATGCAGTACAGTGTCACCAAACTATGAAAGGGCATCACCATTAAAGGGGTATTCCGGTGGAAAACTTTAAGGTAAAGTTAAACAGATTTGTAAATGACTTCTATTAAAAAAAATCTTAATCCTTCCAGTACTTAATAGAGGCCATTTACAAATCTGTTTAACTGTCTGGTACTAGTTGATTTAAGAAAGAAAAAAAAAAAAAGAAAAGTTTTCCATCGGAGTACCCCTTCAAAAGTTTGAAAAGCTATGACTTAGGGAGTATAGTTGTTTAAATGGGAGCTCTACCTGATGGGGGTGATATCTATCTGGGGTCTGTCTATTTACTGGGAGCTCTACCTGATGGGGGTGATATCTATCTGGGGTCTGTCTATTTACTGGGAGCCCTACCTGATGGGGGTGATATCTATCTGGATCAGTCTATTTACTGGGAGCTCTACCTGATGCAGGTGATATCTATCTGGGGTCTGTCTATTTACTGGGAGCTCTACCTGATGGGGGTGATATCTATCTGGGGTCTGTCTATTTACTGGGAGCTCTACCTGATGGAGGTGATATCTATCTGGGGTCAGTCTATTTACTGTGAGCTCTACCTGATGGGGGTGATATCTATCTGGGGTCTGTCTATTTACTGGGAGCTCTACCTGATGGAGGTGATATCTATCTGGGGTCAGTCTATTTACTGGGAGCTCTACCTGATGGGGGTGATATCTATCTGGGGTCTGTCTATTTACTGGGAGCCCTACCTGATGGGGGTGATATCTATCTGGGGTCTGTCTATTTACTGGGAGCTCTACCTGATGGGGGTGATATCTATCTGGGGTCTGTCTATTTACTGGGAGCTCTACCTGATGGGGGTGATATCTATCTGGGGCCTGTCTATTTACTGGGAGCTCTACCTGATGGGGGTGATATCTATCTGGGGCCTGTCTATTTACTGGGAGCTCTACCTGATGGGGGTGATATCTATCTGGGGTCTGTCTATTTACTGGGAGCTCTACCTGATGGGGGTGATATCTATCTGGGGTCAGTCTATTTACTGGGAGCTCTACCTGATGGGGGTGATATCTATCTGGGGTCTGTCTATTTACTGGGAGCTCTACCTGATGGGGGTGATATCTATCTGGGGCCTGTCTATTTACTGGGAGCTCTACCTGATGGGGGTGATATCTATCTGGGGTCTGTCTATTTACTGGGAGCCCTACCTGATGGGGGTGATATCTATCTGGATCAGTCTATTTACTGGGAGCTCTACCTGATGCAGGTGATATCTATCTGGGGTCTGTCTATTTACTGGGAGCTCTACCTGATGGGGGTGATATCTATCTGGGGTCAGTCTATTTACTGGGAGCTCTACCTGATGGGGGTGATATCTATCTGGGGTCTGTCTATTTACTGGGAGCCCTACCTGATGGGGGTGATATCTATCTGGGGTCTGTCTATTTACTGGGAGCTCTACCTGATGGGGGTGATATCTATCTGGGGTCTGTCTATTTACTGGGAGCTCTACCTGATGGGGGTGATATCTATCTGGGGCCTGTCTATTTACTGGGAGCTCTACCTGATGGGGGTGATATCTATCTGGGGCCTGTCTATTTACTGGGAGCTCTACCTGATGGGGGTGATATCTATCTGGGGTCTGTCTATTTACTGGGAGCTCTACCTGATGGGGGTGATATCTATCTGGGGTCAGTCTATTTACTGGGAGCCCTACCTGATGGAGGTGATATCTATCTGGGGTCTGTCTATTTACTGGGAGCTCTACCTGATGGGGGTGATATCTATCTGGGGCCTGTCTATTTACTGGGAGCTCTACCTGATGGGGGTGATATCTATCTGGGGTCTGTCTATTTACTGGGAGCTCTACCTGATGGGGGTGATATCTATCTGGGGTCAGTCTATTTACTGGGAGCTCTACCTGATGGGGGTGATATCTATCTGGGGTCTGTCTATTTACTGGGAGCTCTACCTGATGGGGGTGATATCTATCTGGGGTCTGTCTATTTACTGGGAGCTCTACCTGATGGGGGTGATATCTATCTGGGGTCAGTCTATTTACTGGGAGCTCTACCTGATGGGGGTGATATCTATCTGGGGGCCGTCTATTTACTGGGAGCTCTACCTGATGGGGGTGATATCTATCTGGGGTCAGTCTATTTACTGGGAGCTCTACCTGATGGGGGTGATATCTATCTGGGGTCAGTCTATTTACTGGGAGCTCTACCTGATGGGGGTGATAGCTATCTGGGGCCTGTCTATTTACTGGGAGCTCTACCTGATGGGGGTGATATCTATCTGGGGTCAGTCTATTTACTGGGAGCTCTACCTGATGGGGGTGATAGCTATCTGGGGCCTGTCTATTTACTGGGAGCTCTACCTGATGGGGGTGATATCTATCTGGGGTCTGTCTATTTACTGGGAGCTCTACCTGATGGGGGTGATATCTATCTGGGGTCAGTCTATTTACTGGGAGCTCTACCTGATGGGGGTGATATCTATCTGGGGGCCGTCTATTTACTGGGAGCTCTACCTGATGGGGGTGATATCTATCTGAAGCCTGTCTATTTACTGGGAGCCCTACCTGATGGGGGTGATATCTATCTGGGGTCTGTCTATTTACTGGGAGCTCTACCTGATGGGGGTGATATCTATCTGGGGCCTGTCTATTTACTGGGAGCTCTACCTGATGGGGGGTGATATCTATCTGTGGTCTGTCTATTTACTGGGAGCTCTACCTGATGGGGGTGATATCTATCTGGGGTCTGTCTATTTACTGGGAGCCCTACCTGATGGGGGTGATATCTATCTGGGGTCTGTCTATTTACTGGGAGCCCTACCTGATGGGGGTGATATCTATCTGGGGCCAGTCTATTTACTGGGAGCTCTACCTGATGGGGGTGATATCTATCTGGGGTCTGTCTATTTACTGGGAGCCCTACCTGATGGAGGTGATATCTATCTGGGGTCTGTCTATTTACTGGGAGCTCTACCTGATGGGGGTGATATCTATCTGGGGTCTGTCTATTTACTGGGCGCCCTACCTGATGGGGGTGATATCTATCTGGGGTCAGTCTATTTACTGGGAGCTCTACCTGATGGGGGTGATATCTATCTGGGGTCAGTCTATTTACTGGGAGCTCTACCTGATGGGGGTGATATCTATCTGAAGCCTGTCTATTTACTGGGAGCTCTACCTGATGGGGGTGATATCTATCTGGGGTCTGTCTATTTACTGGGAGCTCTACCTGATGGGGGTGATATCTATCTGGGGTCTGTCTATTTACTGGGAGCTCTACCTGATGGGGGTGATATCTATCTGGGGTCTGTCTATTTACTGGGAGCTCTACCTGATGGGGGTGATATCTATCTGGGGTCTGTCTATTTACTGGGAGCTCTACCTGATGGGGGTGATATCTATCTGGGGTCAGTCTATTTACTGGGAGCTCTACCTGATGGGGGTGATATCTATCTGGGGTCTGTCTATTTACTGGGAGCTCTACCTGATGGGGGTGATATCTATCTGGGGCCTGTCTATTTACTGGGAGCTCTACCTGATGGGGGTGATATCTATCTGGGGTCTGTCTATTTACTGGGAGCTCTACCTGATGGGGGTGATATCTATCTGGGGTCAGTCTATTTACTGGGAGCTCTACCTGATGGGGGTGATATCTATCTGGGGTCTGTCTATTTACTGGGAGCTCTACCTGATGGGGGTGATATCTATCTGGGGTCTGTCTATTTACTGGGAGCTCTACCTGATGGGGGTGATATCTATCTGGGGTCAGTCTATTTACTGGGAGCTCTACCTGATGGGGGTGATATCTATCTGGGGGCCGTCTATTTACTGGGAGCTCTACCTGATGGGGGTGATATCTATCTGGGGTCAGTCTATTTACTGGGAGCTCTACCTGATGGGGGTGATATCTATCTGGGGTCAGTCTATTTACTGGGAGCTCTACCTGATGGGGGTGATAGCTATCTGGGGCCTGTCTATTTACTGGGAGCTCTACCTGATGGGGGTGATATCTATCTGGGGTCAGTCTATTTACTGGGAGCTCTACCTGATGGGGGTGATAGCTATCTGGGGCCTGTCTATTTACTGGGAGCTCTACCTGATGGGGGTGATATCTATCTGGGGTCTGTCTATTTACTGGGAGCTCTACCTGATGGGGGTGATATCTATCTGGGGTCAGTCTATTTACTGGGAGCTCTACCTGATGGGGGTGATATCTATCTGGGGCCTGTCTATTTACTGGGAGCTCTACCTGATGGGGGTGATATCTATCTGGGGGCCGTCTATTTACTGGGAGCTCTACCTGATGGGGGTGATATCTATCTGAAGCCTGTCTATTTACTGGGAGCCCTACCTGATGGGGGTGATATCTATCTGGGGTCTGTCTATTTACTGGGAGCTCTACCTGATGGGGGTGATATCTATCTGGGGCCTGTCTATTTACTGGGAGCTCTACCTGATGGGGGGTGATATCTATCTGTGGTCTGTCTATTTACTGGGAGCTCTACCTGATGGGGGTGATATCTATCTGGGGTCTGTCTATTTACTGGGAGCCCTACCTGATGGGGGTGATATCTATCTGGGGTCTGTCTATTTACTGGGAGCCCTACCTGATGGGGGTGATATCTATCTGGGGCCAGTCTATTTACTGGGAGCTCTACCTGATGGGGGTGATATCTATCTGGGGTCTGTCTATTTACTGGGAGCCCTACCTGATGGAGGTGATATCTATCTGGGGTCTGTCTATTTACTGGGAGCTCTACCTGATGGGGGTGATATCTATCTGGGGTCTGTCTATTTACTGGGCGCCCTACCTGATGGGGGTGATATCTATCTGGGGTCAGTCTATTTACTGGGAGCTCTACCTGATGGGGGTGATATCTATCTGGGGTCAGTCTATTTACTGGGAGCTCTACCTGATGGGGGTGATATCTATCTGAAGCCTGTCTATTTACTGGGAGCTCTACCTGATGGGGGTGATATCTATCTGGGGTCTGTCTATTTACTGGGAGCTCTACCTGATGGGGGTGATATCTATCTGGGGTCTGTCTATTTACTGTGAGCTCTACCTGATGGGGGTGATATCTATCTGGGGTCAGTCTATTTACTGGGAGCTCTACCTGATGGGGGTGATATCTATCTGGGGTCAGTCTATTTACTGGGAGCTCTACCTGATGGGGGTGATATCTATCTGGGGCCTGTCTATTTACTGGGAGCTCTACCTGATGGAGGTGATATCTATCTGGGGTCAGTCTATTTACTGGGAGCTCTACCTGATGGGGGTGATAGCTATCTGGGGCCTGTCTATTTACTGGGAGCTCTACCTGATGGGGGTGATATCTATCTGGGGTCTGTCTATTTACTGGGAGCTCTACCTGATGGGGGTGATATCTATCTGGGGTCAGTCTATTTACTGGGAGCTCTACCTGATGGGGGTGATAGCTATCTGGGGTCTGTCTATTTACTGGGAGCTCTACCTGATGGGGGTGATATCTATCTGGGGTCAGTCTATTTACTGGGAGCTCTACCTGATGGGGGTGATAGCTATCTGGGGCCTGTCTATTTACTGGGAGCTCTACCTGATGGGGGTGATATCTATCTGGGGTCTGTCTATTTACTGGGAGCTCTACCTGATGGGGGTGATATCTATCTGGGGTCAGTCTATTTACTGGGAGCTCTACCTGATGGGGGTGATATCTATCTGGGGCCTGTCTATTTACTGGGAGCTCTACCTGATGGGGGTGATATCTATCTGGGGGCCGTCTATTTACTGGGAGCTCTACCTGATGGGGGTGATATCTATCTGAAGCCTGTCTATTTACTGGGAGCCCTACCTGATGGGGGTGATATCTATCTGGGGTCTGTCTATTTACTGGGAGCTCTACCTGATGGGGGTGATATCTATCTGGGGCCTGTCTATTTACTGGGAGCTCTACCTGATGGGGGGTGATATCTATCTGTGGTCTGTCTATTTACTGGGAGCTCTACCTGATGGGGGTGATATCTATCTGGGGTCTGTCTATTTACTGGGAGCCCTACCTGATGGGGGTGATATCTATCTGGGGTCTGTCTATTTACTGGGAGCCCTACCTGATGGGGGTGATATCTATCTGGGGCCAGTCTATTTACTGGGAGCTCTACCTGATGGGGGTGATATCTATCTGGGGTCTGTCTATTTACTGGGAGCCCTACCTGATGGAGGTGATATCTATCTGGGGTCTGTCTATTTACTGGGAGCTCTACCTGATGGGGGTGATATCTATCTGGGGTCTGTCTATTTACTGGGCGCCCTACCTGATGGGGGTGATATCTATCTGGGGTCAGTCTATCTACTGGGAGCTCTACCTGATGGGGGTGATATCTATCTGGGGTCAGTCTATTTACTGGGAGCTCTACCTGATGGGGGTGATATCTATCTGAAGCCTGTCTATTTACTGGGAGCTCTACCTGATGGGGGTGATATCTATCTGGGGTCTGTCTATTTACTGGGAGCTCTACCTGATGGGGGTGATATCTATCTGGGGTCTGTCTATTTACTGGGAGCTCTACCTGATGGGGGTGATATCTATCTGGGGTCTGTCTATTTACTGGGAGCTCTACCTGATGGGGGTGATATCTATCTGGGGTCTGTCTATTTACTGGGAGCTCTACCTGATGGGGGTGATATCTATCTGGGGTCAGTCTATTTACTGGGAGCTCTACCTGATGGGGGTGATATCTATCTGGGGTCTGTCTATTTACTGGGAGCTCTACCTGATGGGGGTGATATCTATCTGGGGCCTGTCTATTTACTGGGAGCTCTACCTGATGGGGGTGATATCTATCTGGGGTCTGTCTATTTACTGGGAGCTCTACCTGATGGGGGTGATATCTATCTGGGGTCAGTCTATTTACTGGGAGCTCTACCTGATGGGGGTGATATCTATCTGGGGTCTGTCTATTTACTGGGAGCTCTACCTGATGGGGGTGATATCTATCTGGGGTCTGTCTATTTACTGGGAGCTCTACCTGATGGGGGTGATATCTATCTGGGGTCAGTCTATTTACTGGGAGCTCTACCTGATGGGGGTGATATCTATCTGGGGGCCGTCTATTTACTGGGAGCTCTACCTGATGGGGGTGATATCTATCTGGGGTCAGTCTATTTACTGGGAGCTCTACCTGATGGGGGTGATATCTATCTGGGGTCAGTCTATTTACTGGGAGCTCTACCTGATGGGGGTGATAGCTATCTGGGGCCTGTCTATTTACTGGGAGCTCTACCTGATGGGGGTGATATCTATCTGGGGTCAGTCTATTTACTGGGAGCTCTACCTGATGGGGGTGATAGCTATCTGGGGCCTGTCTATTTACTGGGAGCTCTACCTGATGGGGGTGATATCTATCTGGGGTCTGTCTATTTACTGGGAGCTCTACCTGATGGGGGTGATATCTATCTGGGGTCAGTCTATTTACTGGGAGCTCTACCTGATGGGGGTGATATCTATCTGGGGCCTGTCTATTTACTGGGAGCTCTACCTGATGGGGGTGATATCTATCTGGGGGCCGTCTATTTACTGGGAGCTCTACCTGATGGGGGTGATATCTATCTGAAGCCTGTCTATTTACTGGGAGCCCTACCTGATGGGGGTGATATCTATCTGGGGTCTGTCTATTTACTGGGAGCTCTACCTGATGGGGGTGATATCTATCTGGGGCCTGTCTATTTACTGGGAGCTCTACCTGATGGGGGGTGATATCTATCTGTGGTCTGTCTATTTACTGGGAGCTCTACCTGATGGGGGTGATATCTATCTGGGGTCTGTCTATTTACTGGGAGCCCTACCTGATGGGGGTGATATCTATCTGGGGTCTGTCTATTTACTGGGAGCCCTACCTGATGGGGGTGATATCTATCTGGGGCCAGTCTATTTACTGGGAGCTCTACCTGATGGGGGTGATATCTATCTGGGGTCTGTCTATTTACTGGGAGCCCTACCTGATGGAGGTGATATCTATCTGGGGTCTGTCTATTTACTGGGAGCTCTACCTGATGGGGGTGATATCTATCTGGGGTCTGTCTATTTACTGGGCGCCCTACCTGATGGGGGTGATATCTATCTGGGGTCAGTCTATTTACTGGGAGCTCTACCTGATGGGGGTGATATCTATCTGGGGTCAGTCTATTTACTGGGAGCTCTACCTGATGGGGGTGATATCTATCTGAAGCCTGTCTATTTACTGGGAGCTCTACCTGATGGGGGTGATATCTATCTGGGGTCTGTCTATTTACTGGGAGCTCTACCTGATGGGGGTGATATCTATCTGGGGTCTGTCTATTTACTGTGAGCTCTACCTGATGGGGGTGATATCTATCTGGGGTCAGTCTATTTACTGGGAGCTCTACCTGATGGGGGTGATATCTATCTGGGGTCAGTCTATTTACTGGGAGCTCTACCTGATGGGGGTGATATCTATCTGGGGCCTGTCTATTTACTGGGAGCTCTACCTGATGGAGGTGATATCTATCTGGGGTCAGTCTATTTACTGGGAGCTCTACCTGATGGGGGTGATAGCTATCTGGGGCCTGTCTATTTACTGGGAGCTCTACCTGATGGGGGTGATATCTATCTGGGGTCTGTCTATTTACTGGGAGCTCTACCTGATGGGGGTGATATCTATCTGGGGTCAGTCTATTTACTGGGAGCTCTACCTGATGGGGGTGATATCTATCTGGGGTCTGTCTATTTACTGGGAGCCCTACCTGATGGGGGTGATATCTATCTGGGGTCAGTCTATTTACTGGGAGCTCTACCTGATGGGGGTGATATCTATCTGGGGCCTGTCTATTTACTGGGAGCTCTACCTGATGGGGGTGATAGCTATCTGGGGTCTGTCTATTTACTGGGAGCCCTACCTGATGGGGGTGATATCTATCTGGGGTCTGTCTATTTACTGGGAGCCCTACCTGATGGGGGTGATATCTATCTGGGGCCAGTCTATTTACTGGGAGCTCTACCTGATGGGGGTGATATCTATCTGGGGCCTGTCTATTTACTGGGAGCTCTACCTGATGGGGGTGATATCTATCTGGGGCCTGTCTATTTACTGGGAGCTCTACCTGATGGGGGTGATATCTATCTGGGGTCTATCTATTTACTGGGAGCTCTACCTGATGGAGGTGATATCTATCTGGGGTCTGTCTATTTACTGGGAGCTCTACCTGATGGGGGTGATATCTATCTGGGGCCAGTCTATTTACTGGGAGCTCTACCTGATGGGGGTGATATCTATCTGGGGCCTGTCTATTTACTGGGAGCTCTACCTGATGGGGGTGATATCTATCTGGGGCCTGTCTATTTACTGGGAGCTCTACCTGATGGGGGTGATATCTATCTGGATCAGTCTATTTACTGGGAGCTCTACCTGATGCAGGTGATATCTATCTGGGGTCTGTCTATTTACTGGGAGCTCTACCTGATGGGGGTGATATCTATCTGGGGTCAGTCTATTTACTGGGAGCCCTACCTGATGGGGGTGATATCTATCTGGGGTCAGTCTATTTACTGGGAGCTCTACCTGATGGGGGTTATATCTATCTGGGGCCTGTCTATTTACTGGGAGCCCTACCTGATGGGGGTGATAGCTATCTGGGGTCAGTCTATTTACTGTGAGCTCTACCTGATGGAGGTGATATCTATCTGGGGCCTGTCTATTTACTGTGAGCCCTACCTGATGGGGGTGATATCTATTTGGGGTCTGTCTATTTACTGGGAGCTCTACCTGATGGGGGTGATATCTATCTGGGGTCTGTCTATTTACTGGGAGCCCTACCTGATGGAGGTGATATCTATCTGGGGCCTGTCTATTTACTGTGAGCCCTACCTGATGGGGGTGATATCTATTTGGGGTCTGTCTATTTACTGGGAGCTCTACCTGATGGGGGAGATATCTATCTGGGGTCAGTCTATTTACTGGGAGCTCTACCTGATGGGGGTGATATCTATCTGGGGCCTGTCTATTTACTGTGAGCCCTACCTGATGGGGGTGATATCTATTTGGAGTCTGTCTATTTACTGGGAGCTCTACCTGATGGGGGTGATATCTATCTGGGGCCTGTCTATTTACTGTGAGCCCTACCTGATGGGGGTGATATCTATTTGGGGTCTGTCTATTTACTGGGAGCTCTACCTGATGGGGGTGATATCTATCTGGGGCCTGTCTATTTACTGTGAGCTCTACCTGATGGGGGTGATATCTATCTGGGGTCTGTCTATTTACTGGGAGCTCTACCTGATGGGGTGATATCTATCTGGGGTCTGTCTATTTACTGGGAGCCCTACCTGATGGAGGTGATATCTATCTGGGGTCTGTCTATTTACTGGGAGCTCTACCTGATGGGGTGATATCTATCTGGGGTCTGTCTATTTACTGGGAGCTCTACCTGATGGGGGTGATATCTATCTGGGGTCTGTCTATTTACTGGGAGCTCTACCTGATGGGGGTGATAGCTATCTGGGGCCTGTCTATTTACTGTGAGCTCTACCTGATGGGGGTGATATCTATCTGGGGTCTGTCTATTTACTGGGAGCTCTACCTGATGGGGTGATATCTATCTGGGGTCAGTCTATTTACTGTGAGCCCTACCTGATGGGGGTGATATCTATCTGGGGTCTGTCTATTTACTGGGAGCTCTACCTGATGGGGGTGATATCTATCTGGGGTCAGTCTATTTACTGGGAGCTCTACCTGATGGAGGTGATATCTATCTGGGGTCTGTCTATTTACTGGGAGCTCTACCTGATGGGGGTGATATCTATCTGGGGTCTGTCTATTTACTGGGAGCTCTACCTGATGGGGGTGATATCTATCTGGGGTCTGTCTATTTACTGGGAGCTCTACCTGATGGGGGTGATATCTATCTGGGGTCTGTCTATTTACTGGGAGCTCTACCTGATGGGGGTGATGTCTATCTGGGGCCTGTCTATTTACTGGGAGCTCTACCTGATGGGGGTGATATCTATCTGGGGTCTGTCTATTTACTGGGAGCTCTACCTGATGGGGGTGATGTCTATCTGGGGCCTGTCTACCTATTGGGGGTCATTTCTATGTGGGGCTCTGTCTGGGAGCCCTACCTTTTTACCAGCTGGGGGGACATATATATATCTGGGGCCCTATTTACATACTAGTGGAGCCCTACATGCCTGCCTACCTAATGAGGGGACATACCTACCTGAAGGGGGGACTACCTATTTAATGGGGCAGACTTATCAGGGGCCCTATCCATCAGGGGGTGACATACTGGTCTGCCTATTCATTTTGTTCCGTGTCTACACCCCTGCATACAATGGTAAGGTGGCTATGGGCTCCACACTAACAATATAGCAGACTCCTCCCATGAGGAGCACCATCATCCAGTGGAACGGTATGAAGCGAAGGTCTAACACTTATAGCAGACCCCTCTCCGGAAGAGCGCCATCTTCCTGTAGAATGTTATGAAGTAAGGCAGGCTCTATATTCACACGTATAGTAGACCCCTCCCCTGAGGAACACCATTATCCAGTGGTATTGTATGGAGCAAGGCAATGGTCTCCACCCTAACACTTATTTTAGATCCCTCCCCTGAGGAGCCTCCGGTCAGTCAGGATGTGTGAACAGAGATTTAAAGTTGGCCCCTCCCCTGAGGAAACTAAGCCACACAGCAAAATAATATCAGTCTCCTCCCATAGACTGTCACGCCCTAAACAAATGATCACCTGACCTCTACCTTAATCAATACTAAAAAAAAGGCTCCTCACACCTCAAATGAGGCTAATACTAGACTCCACCCCCGAGGACCTTCCTACAGACCCGCCCATGCGGAGACCTTCACTGTGTTCCCCGTTTCGCCCTCCCCTTACCTGGGTATTCCTGTGTGCAGGTGACAGAGTATTCCTCCCCGGCCCAGGTCCTGGCGGAGCCGCTGCTAGAGAGCCGAGCGCCAGGCCCTGCGTCCGCTTCCTGCTTCTCCGACCTCTAGTCCCTCCCACGGAGCCCCAGTAGCCGGTCCGGCCACTCCGCTACACGATTGGCTGGCACTTTTGTCAATCACAGATTGTCCCACCTCTAGCGTCCGAACACTTGGTTTTCATTGGGTAACAATCTGTCGGTCCTCCGCCTACCGTGCGCGTTTGGAAATTGCCTCAGTCAGCAGAAGATTCCGCTTACGTTCACCCCATTGGCACAATGCCACGTCAATCATACCACGGTCCTGCCTTTAGCTGCTCAAACACCACGTGATACGTAAACTTTTTTTTTTTTTTTCTTCCTTGTGTAAAAACTTTATTGTTTGCAACCGAGTTTGAACAGGGACAAGTAGAAGGTGGTAGGAAGATGTTTGTTATGAGGAGTTGGAGATAATGGCTGCCACCCCCTGGAGACGCCTTCTACTGGCCATGGTACACCCTGAAGCCCAGGGTAGTCAAGGGGGAGGTGCATGAGATGAATGTAACAGCTGGAGCAGTGTATTTTTAATAGGGATCCCCCATAGAATGAGCTGAGCACAGAGCATGTCCACAAACATCTCCCATTCACTTCAATGTGTCTACTCTGGAGTATTGTTGTCTATGTCCATGGGGTTTGCTGTAAAGAATATCTCTATATATAGTGTGTGATCCCTGGTGGTCAGGAGTATATACAGTGTGTGATCCCTGGTGGTCAGGAGTATATACAGTGTGTGGTCCCATGTGGTCAGGAGTATATACAGTGTGTGATCCCTGGTGGTCAGGAGTATATACAGTGTGTGATCACTGGTGGTCAGGAGTATATACAGTGTGTGATCTCTGGTGGTCAGGAGTATATACAGTGTGTGATCCCTGGTGGTCAGGAGTATATACAGTGTGTGATCCCTGGTAGTCAGGAGTATATACAGTGTGTGATCCCTGGTGGTCAGGAGTATATACAGTGTGTGATCTCTGGTGGTCAGGTGTATATACAGTGTGTGATCCCTGGTGGTCAGGAGTATATACAGTGTGTGATCTCTGGTGGTCAGGTGTATATACAGTGTGTGATCCCTGGTGGTCAGGTGTATATACAGTGTGTGATCCCTGGTGGTCAGGAGTATATACAGTGTGTGATCCCTGGTGGTCAGGAGTATATACAGTGTGTGATCCCTGGTGGTCAGGAGTATATACAGTGTGTGATCCCTGGTGGTCAGGAGTATATACAGTGTGTGATCTCTGGTGGTCAGGAGTATATACAGTGTGTGATCCCTGGTGGTCAGGAGTATATACAGTGTGTGATCCCTGGTGGTCAGGAGTATATACAGTGTGTGATCCCTGGTGGTCAGGAGTATATACAGTGTGTGATCCCTGGTGGTCAGGAGTGTATACAGTGTGTGATCCCTGGTGGTCAGGAGTGTATACAGTGTGTGATCCCGGGTGGTCAGGAGTGTATACAGTGTGTGATCCCGGGTGGTCAGGAGTGTATACAGTGTGTGATCCCTGGTGGTCAGGAGTGTATACAGTGTGTGATCCCTGGTGGTCAGGAGTATATACAGTGTGTGATCTCTGGTGGTCAGGAGTGTATACAGTGTGTGATCCCTGGTGGTCAGGTGTATATACAGTGTGTGATCCCTGGTGATCAGGAGTATATACAGTGTGTGATCCCTGGTGGTCAGGAGTATATACAGTGTGTGATCCCTGGTGGTCAGGAGTATATACAGTGTGTGATCCCTGGTGGTCAGGAGTATACAGTGTGTGGTCCCTGGTGGTCAGGAGTATATATATATATATTGTGTGACCCCTGGTGGTCAGGAGTATATACAGTGTGTGATCCCTGGTGGTCAGGAGTGTATACAGTGTGTGGTCCCTGGTGGTCAGGAGTGTATACAGTGTGTGATCTCTGGTGGTCAGGAGTATACAGTGTGTGGTCCCTGGTGGTCAGGTGTATATACAGTGTGTGATCCCTGGTGGTCAGGTGTATATACAGTGTGTGATCTCTGGTGGTCAGGAGTGTATACAGTGTGTGATCCCTGGTGGTCAGGAGTATATACAGTGTGTGATCCCTGGTGGTCAGGAGTGTATACAGTGTGTGATCCCTGGTGGTCAGGAGTGTATACAGTGTGTGATCCCTGGTGGTCAGGAGTGTATACAGTGTGTGATCCCTGGTGGTCAGGAGTGTATACAGTGTGTGATCCCTGGTGGTCAGGTGTATATACAGTGTGTGGTCCCTGGTGGTCAGGAGTGTATACAGTGTGTGATCACTGGTGGTCAGGAGTATATACAGTGTGTGATCCCTGGTGGTCAGGAGTATATACAGTGTGTGATCACTGGTGGTCAGGAGTATATACAGTGTGTGATCTCTGGTGGTCAGGTGTATATACAGTGTGTGATCTCTGGTGGTCAGGTGTATATACAGTGTGTGATCCCTGGTGGTCAGGAGTATATACAGTGTGTGATCCCTGGTGGTCAGGAGTATATACAGTGTGTGGTCCCATGTGGTCAGGAGTATATACAGTGTGTGATCCCTGGTGGTCAGGAGTATATACAGTGTGTGATCACTGGTGGTCAGGAGTATATACAGTGTGTGATCTCTGGTGGTCAGGAGTATATACAGTGTGTGATCCCTGGTGGTCAGGAGTATATACAGTGTGTGATCCCTGGTAGTCAGGAGTATATACAGTGTGTGATCCCTGGTGGTCAGGAGTATATACAGTGTGTGATCTCTGGTGGTCAGGTGTATATACAGTGTGTGATCCCTGGTGGTCAGGAGTATATACAGTGTGTGATCTCTGGTGGTCAGGTGTATATACAGTGTGTGATCCCTGGTGGTCAGGTGTATATACAGTGTGTGATCCCTGGTGGTCAGGAGTATATACAGTGTGTGATCCCTGGTGGTCAGGAGTATATACAGTGTGTGATCCCTGGTGGTCAGGAGTATATACAGTGTGTGATCCCTGGTGGTCAGGAGTATATACAGTGTGTGATCTCTGGTGGTCAGGAGTATATACAGTGTGTGATCCCTGGTGGTCAGGAGTATATACAGTGTGTGATCCCTGGTGGTCAGGAGTATATACAGTGTGTGATCCCTGGTGGTCAGGAGTATATACAGTGTGTGATCCCTGGTGGTCAGGAGTGTATACAGTGTGTGATCCCTGGTGGTCAGGAGTGTATACAGTGTGTGATCCCGGGTGGTCAGGAGTGTATACAGTGTGTGATCCCGGGTGGTCAGGAGTGTATACAGTGTGTGATCCCTGGTGGTCAGGAGTGTATACAGTGTGTGATCCCTGGTGGTCAGGAGTATATACAGTGTGTGATCTCTGGTGGTCAGGAGTGTATACAGTGTGTGATCCCTGGTGGTCAGGAGTGTATACAGTGTGTGATCCCTGGTGGTCAGGAGTGTATACAGTGTGTGATCCCTGGTGGTCAGGAGTATATACAGTGTGTGATCCCTGGTGGTCAGGAGTATATACAGTGTGTGATCCCTGGTGGTCAGGAGTGTATACAGTGTGTGATCCCTGGTGGTCAGGAGTGTATACAGTGTGTGATCCCTGGTGGTCAGGAGTGTATACAGTGTGTGATCCCTGGTGGTCAGGAGTGTATACAGTGTGTGATCCCTGGTGGTCAGGTGTATATACAGTGTGATCCCTGGTGGTCAGGAGTATATACAGTGTGTGATCCCTGGTGGTCAGGAGTATATACAGTATGTGATCCCTGGTGGTCAGGTGTATATACAGTGTGTGATCCCTGGTGGTCAGGAGTATATACAGTGTGTGATCCCTGGTGGTCAGGAGTGTATACAGTGTGTGATCCCTGGTGGTCAGGTGTATATACAGTGTGATCCCTGGTGGTCAGGAGTATATACAGTGTGTGATCCCTGGTGGTCAGGAGTGTATACAGTGTGTGATCCCTGGTGGTCAGGTGTATATACAGTGTGTGATCTCTGGTGGTCAGGAGTATATACAGTGTGTGATCCCTGGTGGTCAGGTGTATATACAGTGTGATCCCTGGTGGTCAGGAGTATATACAGTGTGTGATCCCTGGTGGTCAGGAGTGTATACAGTGTGTGATCCCTGGTGGTCAGGTGTATATACAGTGTGTGATCCCTGGTGGTCAGGAGTATATACAGTGTGTGATCCCTGGTGGTCAGGAGTAATTACTGTGATTTCTAGCTGACATTAACCCCTTCATCCCTACACACTGCAGATAGAAGAAGGGATTCGGAATAGAAGAGTCTGAGGCGGGGGATGGGGTCTATCATGCAGATGGCACTTGGCAGAAGAGCTGACACTTCATCAGTGGAGGAGCTGACAGAGACGCCATTCATCTCGCCCAACAGAGAGTCTTGTGTGAGGCCGGAGGGGGGGCCGGTGCGCCATTGTCTGCCAGGAACATGATCCGGAGGGGGGGCGCTCAGGTGAGTCCAGATTAGTCCTACCAGGATTGGTACCTGCCCCTCCCCCCTCACCTGGGCACCTGCCCCTCCTCACCTGGGCACCTGCCCCTCCCCCCTCACCTGTGCCCCTCCCCCCTCACCTGGGCACCTGCCCCTCCCCCTCACCTGGGCACCTGCCCCTCACCTGGGCACCTGCACCTCCCCCCTCACCTGTGCCCCCTCCCCCCTCACCTGGGCACCTGCCCCTCCCCTGGGCCCCCTCCCCTGGACACGGATTGGTCTATGGTGGGGGGCGGCCCCTGATATAACCCTCTGTGCTGATCTCGTACCCTCAGAGCTGATCGCCGTCATGTCCAGTGAGGAGAAGACCCCCGAGTCCTGGCCCCCCCGGATCCAGCTGAAGACCCCCCCATATGTAAGTGGTGCTATGCTCCTTCTATACATTACATGCTGTATGACCAGCTGCACTCTACACTATTATACAGACCCCGCTCCCTGTGTAAGGACAGTGTCGCCCCCCAGAATCAGTGGCCGCCTTTTGTATTACAGACATTCCCGGTCGGCCTGGAGTTCCCGCTCCCTCCTCCCCCCTCAGGTCGGAGGCTTCTAATAATGACCATCGGAGCGGTGACCGCCCTGGCTATCAGCGTCCTGGGGGTTCTGCTGGCCACCTACCTGGGGAGGGTCCACTGCAGCCAGGTAAGTCAACAACCAAACCTCCATATGGGGGCACCAATGTGTAGACAGATGAGGAAACATGAGGATTTCATGGCCTATACTCCAGTCACCTCCAGAGCTGCACTCACTATTCTGCTGTTACATCATGTCTTATCCTTCAGAGCTGCACTCACTATTCTGCTGTTACATCATGTCTTATCCTTCAGAGCTGCACTCACTATTCTGCTGTTACATCATGTCTTATCCTTCAGAGCTGCACTCACTATTCTGCTGTTACATCATGTCTTATCCTCCAGAGCTGCGCTCACTATTCTGCTGTTACATCATGTCTTATCCTCCAGAGCTGCACTCACTATTCTGCTGTTACATCATGTCTTATCCTTCAGAGCTGCACTCACTATTCTGCTGTTACATCATGTCTTATCCTTCAGAGCTGCGCTCACTATTCTGCTGTTACATCATGTCTTATCCTCCAGAGCTGCACTCACTATTCTGCTGTTACATCATGTCTTATCCTTCAGAGCTGCACTCACTATTCTGCTGGTACATCATGTCTTATCCTCCAGAGCTGCGCTCACTATTCTGCTGTTACATCATGTCTTATCCTCCAGAGCTGCACTCACTATTCTGCTGTTACATCATGTCTTATCCTTCAGAGCTGCACTCACTATTCTGCTGTTACATCATGTCTTATCCTCCAGAGCTGTGCTCACTATTCTGCTGTTACATCATGTCTTATCCTCCAGAGCTGCACTCACTATTCTGCTGTTACATCATGTCTTATCCTTCAGAGCTGCACTCACTATTCTGCTGTTACATCATGTCTTCTCCTTCAGAGCTGCACTCACTATTCTGCTGTTACATCATGTCTTATCCTTCAGAGCTGCACTCACTATTCTGCTGTTACATCAGGTCTCATCCTTCAGAGCTGCACTCACTATTCTGCTGTTACATCATGTGCTATCCTCCAGAGCTGCACTCACTATTCTGCTGTTACATCATGTACTATCCTCCAGATCTGCACTCACTATTCTGCTGTTGCATCATGTCTTATCCTTCAGAGCTGCACTCACTATTCTGCTGTTACATCATGTGCTATCCTCCAGAGCTGCACTCACTATTCTGCTGTTACATCATGTCTTATCCTTCAGAGCTGCACTCACTATTCTGCTGTTACATCATGTCTTATCCTTCAGAGCTGCACTCACTATTCTGCTGTTACATCATGTCTTATCCTCCAGAGCTGCACTCACTATTCTGCTGTTACATCATGTCTTATCCTTCAGAGCTGCACTCACTATTCTGCTGTTACATCATGTCTTATCCTCCAGAGCTGCGCTCACTATTCTGCTGTTACATCATGTCTTATACTCCAGAGCTGCACTCACTATTCTGCTGTTACATCATGTCTTATCCTTCAGAGCTGCACTCACTATTCTGCTGTTACATCATGTCTTCTCCTTCAGAGCTGCACTCACTATTCTGCTGTTACATCATGTCTTATCCTTCAGAGCTGCACTCACTATTCTGCTGTTACATCAGGTCTCATCCTTCAGAGCTGCACTCACTATTCTGCTGTTACATCATGTGCTATCCTCCAGAGCTGCACTCACTATTCTGCTGTTACATCATGTACTATCCTCCAGATCTGCACTCACTATTCTGCTGTTGCATCATGTCTTATCCTTCAGAGCTGCACTCACTATTCTGCTGTTACATCCTGTGCTATCCTCCAGAGCTGCACTCACTATTCTGCTGTTACATCATGTCTTATCCTTCAGAGCTGCACTCACTATTCTGCTGTTACATCATGTCTTATCCTTCAGAGCTGCACTCACTATTCTGCTGTTACATCATGTCTTATCCTCCAGAGCTGCACTCACTATTCTGCTGTTACATCATGTCTTATCCTCCAGAGCTGCACTCACTATTCTGCCTGTACATCATGTCTTATCCTTCAGAGCTGCACTCACTATTCTGCTGTTACATCATGTCTTATCCTTCAGAGCTCTCCTACTCGATATCTGGCAATATGTTACTTCCTAGGAGGGCGGAGACATCTCTGCAGTCTGGAGTTTCGCTGCCTTTGTCCATCCTGAAGAAAAGTTAGGATTTAATTAGTTATCTTAGTCTGTCAGCAGCACAATATGTGGTGAACTCCGCCCCTGTCAGCAGCACAATATGTGGTGAACTCCGCCCCTGTCAGCAGCACAATATGGGGTGAACTCCGCCCCTGTCAGCAGCACAATATGGGGTGAACTCCGCCCCTGTCAGCAGCACAATATGGGGTGAATTCCGCCACCTGTCAGCAGCACAATATGTGGGGAACACCGCCCCTGTCAGCAGCACAATATGTGGGGAACACCGCCCGTCAGCAGCACAATATGTGGGGAACATCGCCCCTGCCAGCAGCACAATATGTGGTCAACTCCGCCCCTGCCAGCAGCACAATATGGGGTCAACTCCGCCCCTGCCAGCAGCACAATATGGGGTCAACTCCGCCCCTGTCAGCAGCACAATATGGGGTGAACTCCGCCCCTGTCAGCAGCACAATATGGGGTGAACTCCGCCCCTGTCAGTAGCACAATATGGGGTGAACTCCGCCCCTGTCAGCAGCACAATATGGGGTGAACTCCGCCCCTGTCAGCAGCACAATATGGGGTGAACTCCGCCCCTGTCAGCAGCACAATATGTGGTGAACTCCGCCCCTGTCAGCAGCACAATATGTGGTGAACTCCGCCCCTGTCAGCAGCACAATATGGGGTGAACTCCGCCCCTGTCAGCAGCACAATATGGGGTGAACTCCGCCCCTGTCAGCAGCACAATATGGGGTGAATTCCGCCCCTGTCAGCAGCACAATATGTGGGGAACACCGCCCCTGTCAGCAGCACAATATGTGGGGAACACCGCCCGTCAGCAGCACAATATGTGGGGAACACCGCCCCTGCCAGCAGCACAATATGTGGTCAACTCCGCCCCTGCCAGCAGCACAATATGGGGTCAACTCCGCCCCTGTCAGCAGCACAATATGGGGTCAACTCCGCCCCTGTCAGCAGCACAATATGGGGTGAATTCCGCCCCTGTCAGCAGCACAATATGTGGGGAACACCGCCCCTGTCAGCAGCACAATATGTGGGGAACACCGCCCGTCAGCAGCACAATATGTGGGGAACACCGCCCCTGCCAGCAGCACAATATGTGGTCAACTCCGCCCCTGCCAGCAGCACAATATGGGGTGAACTCCGCCCCTGCCAGCAGCACAATATGGGGTGAACTCCGCCCCTGTCAGCAGCACAATATGGGGTGAACTCCGCCCCTGTCAGCAGCACAATATGGGGTGAACTCCGCCCCTGTCAGCAGCACAATATGGGGTGAACTCCGCCCCTGTCAGCAGCACAATATGGGGTGAACTCCGCCCCTGTCAGCAGCACAATATGGGGTGAACTCCGCCCCTGTCAGCAGCACAATATGGGGTGAACTCCGCCCCTGTCAGCAGCACAATATGGGGTGAATTCCGCCCCTGTCAGCAGCACAATATGTGGGGAACACCGCCCCTGTCAGCAGCACAATATGTGGGGAACACCGCCCGTCAGCAGCACAATATGTGGGGAACACCGCCCCTGCCAGCAGCACAATATGTGGTCAACTCCGCCCCTGCCAGCAGCACAATATGGGGTGAACTCCGCCCCTGCCAGCAGCACAATATGGGGTGAACTCCGCCCCTGTCAGCAGCACAATATGGGGTGAACTCCGCCCCTGTCAGCAGCACAATATGGGGTGAACTCCGCCCCTGTCAGCAGCACAATATGGGGTGAACTCCGCCCCTGTCAGCAGCACAATATGGGGTGAACTCCGCCCCTGTCAGTAGCACAATATGGGGTGAACTCCGCCCCTGTCAGCAGCACAATATGGGGTGAACTCCGCCCCTGTCAGCAGCACAATATGGGGTGAACTCCGCCCCTGTCAGCAGCACAATATGTGGTGAACTCCTCCCCTGTCAGCAGCACAATATGGGGTGAACTCCAATATGGGGTGAACTCTGCCCCTGTCAGCAGCACAATATGTGGTGAACGCCGCCCCTGTCAGCAGCACAATATGGGGTGAACGCCGCCCCTGTCAGCAGCACAATATGGGGTGAACGCCTCCCCTGTCAGCAGCACAATATGGGGTGAACTCCTCCCCTGTCAGCAGCACAATATGGGGTGAACTCCGCCCCTGTCAGCAGCACAATATGGGGTGAACTCCGCCCCTGTCAGCAGCACAATATGGGGTGAACTCCGCCCCTGTCAGCAGCACAATATGGGGTGAACTCCGCCCCTGTCAGCAGAACAATATGGGGTGAACTCCGCCCCTGTCAGCAGCACAATATGTGGTGAACTCCTCCCCTGTCAGCAGCACAATATGGGGTGAACTCCAATATGGGGTGAACTCCGCCCCTGTCAGCAGCACAATATGGGGTGAACTCCGCCCCTGTCAGCAGCACAATATGGGGTGAACTCCGCCCCTGTCAGCAGCACAATATGGGGTGAACTCCTCCCCTGTCAGCAGCACAATATGGGGTGAACTCCGCCCCTGTCAGCAGCACAATATGTGGTGAACTCCTCCCCTGTCAGCAGCACAATATGGGGTGAACTCCGCCCCTGTCAGCAGCACAATATGGGGTGAACTCCTCCCCTGTCAGCAGCACAATATGGGGTGAACTCCGCCCCTGTCAGCAGCACAATATGTGGTGAACTCCTCCCCTGTCAGCAGCACAATATGGGGTGAACTCCGCCCCTGTCAGCAGCACAATATGGGGTGAACTCCTCCCCTGTCAGCAGCACAATATGGGGTGAACTCCAATATGGGGTGAACTCCGCCCCTGTCAGCAGCACAATATGGGGTGAACTCCGCCCCTGTCAGCAGCACAATATGTGGTGAACTCCTCCCCTGTCAGCAGCACAATATGGGGTGAACTCCGCCCCTGTCAGCAGCACAATATGGGGTGAACTCCAATATGGGGTGAACTCCGCCCCTGTCAGCAGCACAATGATGGGGATTTATATAGTAATATCCAGGGCGGGTCTACAACTGAACTGATTGAAGCCGATCCCTCTGAGGACAAGGTGTCTGGTTAGGTCAGAGTAGTGGCTGCAGGAAGCACCCCGACATATCTGCTCTAGGGGAACCAAACCTCGTTCAGTCCTCAGGCTGACATAGTCCCGGTGTAGTCAATTCTGGCCGATCCAAATGAGCCGCTAAGTAAGCGCCACGAGTACGGTCACATGACCAGTGAGATTTTATGCGTTTTTATGCTTTTTTTTTGCCTTGTCCTCCGAGAAGGAAGCAGAAGGCTCAGATGAAGACAAGGCCTGAGGGTCTCCGACTATCCTCACAGGATTGACTGACAGGCGGAGGACTACTTTACAGACCAGAAGATTGCAGCTGGTTTCAGGACTATAGACAGGTCCCATGATGCTCCGGTCCTTACACCTCTAGGACATCACCTGGAGACAACCTGTACAGAGCACTCAATCTCTGGTACTTGGAGGACTTTAATGGTGCTTGTTGAGGTCCTTATCACAGCCGTCCTGAAGAAGCCCCGAGATCTGACGAGGTGAAGGGGCAGAAGGGTCCAAAACGTTCTTTACCCCACGAGGAGATGGGAGTCAGAGATGTCAGTTCGGGGGACCCGCTGTCCTGGTCACACTGGGAATCTCTTATCAACCCTAGAAACTAGTGGTGTCTGGAGACAAATCCTATTCGTCCCAGGTGACAGTCCATCCTAGGACATGTAGTACATCAGTGGTCTCCAACTGCGGCCCTCCTGATGTTGCAAAACATCAACTCCCAGCATGCCCGCACAGCGACTGGCTGTACGGGCATGCTGGGAGTTGAAGTTTTGCAAACGAGAAGCCTTGCTTTACCTTTTATGAACAATGTGGATCCTCTGGAGGAGGCAGACAGATGTTTGGCTGTCCTAGCATGCTAAAATTGCAGTTTTGCAAAAGGGAAGCCTTGATTTACCTTTCATGATCAGTGTGGATCCTCTGGAGGAGGCAGACAGGTGTTTGGCGGTCTGGGCATGCTGGGATTTGTAGTTTTGCAAAAGGGAAGCCTTGATTTACTGTCACACTATTCCAGCCCACTCCCCCTGTCCATGTCTACTTGCGTACCTGTCCTAAATAACGGATCCACAACCACGGAGACTGAGTGAGGGACAGTCAAACAATAAACTACAGTAATACAGACTCAGGTCAGGGTACAGTAGGATACAGACAAACTAACACTCACACAATACGTCCAATGTCCACCAAAGCGCTAACACCAGAGAGAGGGGTCAAAATGCCAGCCATACCATAGAAAGCTAGCTAGAGTACAAACTGACCGCCAGCTTATATGGAGCCAGAACAGGTGCTCCAATCAGGGTCAGCTGACCAGTCCAGACCACGGGGCGTAACCCAGAAACAAAAAACAACAAAGAACCTGTCAGGACCTTTTAACCCTATAGGTTCTGACATTTACCTGTCATGATCAGTGTGGATCTTCTAGAGCGGTGTTTCCCAACCAGTGTGCCTCCAGCTGTTGCAAAACTACATCTCCCAGCATGCCCGGACAGCCTTCGGCTGTCCGGGCATGCTGGGAGATGTAGTTTTGCAACAGCTGGAGGCACACTGGTTGGGAAACACTGTTCTAGAGGAGGCAGACAGAAGTTTGGCTGTCCGGGCATGCTGGAAATTGCAGTTTTGCAAAAGAGAAGCCTTGATTTACCTTTTATAATCAGTGTGGATCCTCTGGAGGAGGCAGACAGGTGTTTGGTTGTTCAGGCATGCTGGGAGTTGTAGTTTTGCAAAAGGGAAGCCTTGCTTTTCCTTTTTATGAACAGGATGGATCCTCTGAAGGAGGAAGACAGGTGTTTGGCTGTGCGGGCACGCTGGATGTCTAAGTTTTGCAGCATCTGGAGGGCCACAGTTTGAGACCACTGTAGTAGATGTGGGGTAGTCATGACATAGAGCAGGGTAAAATGTGCCAGTCCTTTAGATATGGGACCACATTGCCCCTGAGGACCGCCCCCATGGCAGACACCACACCCACAGATGGGGCCAATGTTATTCTGAAGCACTTTGAGCTGAAGATGTTGGAGAATCTCTTGTGGGCAGAGAGGATCGGTATATGGAAGTGCGAGTCCTTCACACCTCGGGAGACATGATGTACCAGCAGAATAGTGAGTGCAGCTCTGGAGGATATGACATGATGTAACAGCAGAATAGTGAGTGCAGCTCTGCAGGATAAGACATGAGGTAACAGCAGAATAGTGAGTGCAGATCTGCGGGATAAGACATGATGTAACAGCAGAATAGTGAGTGCAGCTCTGGAGGATAAGACATGATGTAACAGCAGAATAGTGAGTGCAGCTCTGGAGGATAAGACATGATGTAACAGGCAGAATAGTGAGTGCAGCTCTGAAGGATATGACATGATGTAACAGCAGAATAGTGAGCGCAGCTCTGGAGGATAAGACATGATGTACCAGCAGAATAGGGAGTGCAGCTCTGCAGGATAAGACATGATGTAACAGCAGAATAGGGAGTGCAGCTCTGGAGGATAAGACATGATGTAACAGGCAGAATAGTGAGTGCAGCTCTGTAGGATATGACATGATGTAACAGCAGAATAGGGAGTGCAGCTCTGCAGGATAAGACATGATGTAACAGCAGAATAGTGAGTGCAGCTCTGGAGGATAAGACATGATGTAACAGCAGAATAGTGAGTGCAGCTCTGGAGGATAAGACATGATGTAACAGCAGAATAGTGAGTGCAGCTCTGCAGGATATGACATGATGTACAGGCAGAATAGTGAGTGCAGCTCTGTAGGATAAGACATGATGTAACAGCAGAATAGTGAGTGCAGCTCTGGAGGATATGACATGATGTAACAGCAGAATAGTGAGTGCAGCTCTGGAGGATATGACATGATGTAACAGCAGAATAGTGAGTGCAGCTCTGCAGGATATGACATGATGTACAGGCAGAATAGTGAGCGCAGCTCTGGAGGATATGACATGATGTAACAGCAGAATAGTGAGTGCAGCTCTGCAGGATAAGACATGAGGTAACAGCAGAATAGTGAGTGCAGATCTGCGGGATAAGACATGATGTAACAGCAGAATAGTGAGTGCAGCTCTGGAGGATAAGACATGATGTAACAGCAGAATAGTGAGTGCAGCTCTGGAGGATAAGACATGATGTAACAGGCAGAATAGTGAGTGCAGCTCTGAAGGATATGACATGATGTAACAGCAGAATAGTAAGCGCAGCTCTGGAGGATAAGACATGATGTACCAGCAGAATAGGGAGTGCAGCTCTGCAGGATAAGACATGATGTAACAGCAGAATAGGGAGTGCAGCTCTGGAGGATAAGACATGATGTAACAGGCAGAATAGTGAGTGCAGCTCTGTAGGATATGACATGATGTAACAGCAGAATAGGGAGTGCAGCTCTGCAGGATAAGACATGATGTAACAGCAGAATAGTGAGTGCAGCTCTGGAGGATAAGACATGATGTAACAGCAGAATAGTGAGTGCAGCTCTGGAGGATAAGACATGATGTAACAGCAGAATAGTGAGTGCAGCTCTGCAGGATATGACATGATGTACAGGCAGAATAGTGAGTGCAGCTCTGTAGGATAAGACATGATGTAACAGCAGAATAGTGAGTGCAGCTCTGGAGGATATGACATGATGTAACAGCAGAATAGTGAGTGCAGCTCTGGAGGATATGACATGATGTAACAGCAGAATAGTGAGTGCAGCTCTGCAGGATATGACATGATGTACAGGCAGAATAGTGAGCGCAGCTCTGGAGGATATGACATGATGTAACAGCAGAATAGTGAGTGCAGCTCTGAAGGATAAGACATGATGTACAGGCAGAATAGTGAGTGCAGCTCTGGAGGATAAGACATGATGTAACAGCAGAATAGGGAGTGCAGCTCTGCAGGATAAGACATGATGTAACAGCAGAATAGGGAGTGCAGCTCTGCAGGATAAGACATGATGTAACAGCAGAATAGTGAGTGCAGCTCTGGAGGATAAGACATGATGTAACAGCAGAATAGTGAGTGCAGCTCTGGAGGATAAGACCTGATGTAACAGCAGAATAGTGAGTGCAGCTCTGGAGGATAAGACATGATGTAACAGCAGAATAGTGAGTGCAGCTCTGGAGGATAAGACATGATGTAACAGCAGAATAGTGAGTGCAGCTCTGAAGGATAAGACATGATGTACAGGCAGAATAGTGAGTGCAGCTCTGGAGGATAAGACATGATGTAACAGCAGAATAGTGAGTGCAGCTCTGGAGGATAAGACATGATGTAACAGGCAGAATAGTGAGTGCAGCTCTGGAGGGTATGACATGATGTACAGGCAGAATAGTGAGTGCAGCTCTGGAGGATAAGACATGATGTAACAGCAGAATAGTGAGTGCAGCTCTGGAGGGTATGACATGATGTACAGGCAGAATAGTGAGTGCAGCTCTGGAGGATAAGACATGATGTAACAGCAGAATAGTGAGTGCAGCTCTGGAGGGTATGACATGATGTAACAGCAGAATAGTGAGTGCAGCTCTGGAGGATAAGACATGATGTAACAGCAGAATAGTGAGTGCAGCTCTGGAGGATAAGACATGATGTAACAGCAGAATAGTGAGTGCAGCTCTGAAGGATAAGACATGATGTAAAAGTAGAATAGTGAGTGCAGCTCTGGAGGATAAGACATGATGTAACAGCAGAATAGTGAGTGCAGCTCTGGAGGGTATGACATGATGTAACAGCAGAATAGTGAGTGCAGCTCTGGAGGATAAGACATGATGTAACAGCAGAATAGTGAGTGCAGCTCTGGAGGATAAGACATGATGTAACAGCAGAATAGTGAGTGCAGCTCTGAAGGATAAGACATGATGTAAAAGTAGAATAGTGAGTGCAGCTCTGGAGGATAAGACATGATGTAACAGCAGAATAGTGAGTGCAGCTCTGCAGGATAAGACAGGATGTAACAGCAGAATAGTGAGTGCAGCTCTGCAGGATAAGACAGGATGTAACAGCAGAATAGTGAGTGCAGCTCTGCAGGATAAGACATGATGTACCAGCAGAATAGTGAGTGCAGCTCTGTAGGTGACTAGTGGTATGTAGGTGCTGGCCCCTCATTGTCTTGTCCCCCACAGAGAGACGCCCCCTCCTATTTGCCCCCTCAGCTCAATGTCCAGAATGAGGCGTCCCTCCTGTTGGCGTTCAGTGAACTCAGCGACCAGGCAGCGGTGCCCGGAATCACCTGTGACCTCAAAAACGTGAGTGTGGGGGAGGGGACATGACTGGTGCACTGTGTGATTTGGGGTACTCACCCTGCGCCCCCTGTGTCCCCCAGCACCTGATGGTCTATCACGGGCAGCCTGAGGGTTGTGTGGCCCAGAAGATGGACGCCACCGAGAGCCTGCCCTCCTGCCAGGAGCTAGAGATCTACTTCCAGGCTGTGCTGGTGAGTAATTGAGCACACACTCACTACTACCCTCACTGTCCTCCACTCACACTCACTACTACCGTCACTGTCCTCCACTCACACTCACTACTACCCTCACCGTCCTCCACTCACACTCACTACTACCCTCACCGTCCTCCACTCACACTCACTACTACCCTCACCGTCCTCCACTCACACTCACTACTACCCTCACCGTCCTCCACTCACACTCACTACTACCGTCACTGTCCTCCACTCACACTCACTACTACCCTCACCGTCCTCCACTCACACTCACTACTACCCTCACCGTCCTCCACTCACACTCACTACTACCCTCACCGTCCTCCACTCACACTCACTACTACCCTCACCGTCCTCCACTCACACTCACTACTACCGTCACTGTCCTCCACTCACACTCACTACTACCCTCACCGTCCTCCACTCACTCACTACTACCCTCACCGTCCTCCACTCACACTCACTACTACCCTCACCGTCCTCCACTCACACTCACTACTACCCTCACCGTCCTCCACTCACACTCACTACTACCCTCACCGTCCTCCACTCACTACTACCCTCACTGTCCTCCACTCACACTCACTACTACCCTCACTGTCCTACACTCACTACTACCCTCACCGTCCTCCACTCACACTCACTACTACCCTCACCGTCCTCCACTCACACTCACTACTACCCTCACCGTCCTCCACTCACACTCACTACTACCCTCACCGTCCTCCACTCACTACTACCCTCACTGTCCTCCACTCACACTCACTACTACCCTCACCGTCCTACACTCACTACTACCCTCACTGTCCTCCACTCACTCACTACTACCCTCACCGTCCTCCACTCACTACTACCTTCACTGTCCTCCACTCACACTCACTACTACCCTCACCGTCCTCCACTCACACTCACTACTACCCTCACTGTCCTCCACTCACTCACTACTACCCTCACTGTCCTCCACTCACACTCACTACTACCCTCACTGTCCTCCACTCACACTCACTACTACCCTCACTGTCCTCCACTCACTCACTACTACCCTCACTGTCCTCCACTCACTCACTACTACCCTCACTGTCCTCCACTCACACTCACTACTACCCTCACTGTCCTCCACTCACACTCACTACTACCCTCACCGTCCTCCACTCACACTCACTACTACCCTCACTGTCCTCCACTCACACTCACTACTACCCTCACCGTCCTACACTCACTACTACCCTCACCGTCCTACACTCACTACTACCCTCACTGTCCTCCACTCACACTCACTACTACCCTCACCGTCCTCCACTCACTACTACCCTCACTGTCCTCCACTCACACTCACTACTACCCTCACCGTCCTCCACTCACACTCACTACTACCCTCTCTGTCCTCCACTCACACTCACTACTACCCTCACTGTCCTCCACTCACACTCACTACTACCCTCACCGTCCTCCACTCACACTCACTACTACCCTCACTGTCCTCCACTCACCCTCACTACTACCCTCACTGTCCTCCACTCACTCACTACTACCCTCACCGTCCTCCACTCACACTCACTTCTACCCACACTGTTCTCCACTCACACTCACTACTACTCACACTGTTCTCCACTCACACTCACTACTACTCACACTGTTCTCCACTCACACTCACTACTACTCACACTGTCCTCCACTCACACTCACTACTACCCTCACTGTCCTCCACTCACACTCACTACTACCCTCACTGTCCTACACTCACTTCTACCCACACTGTACTCCACTCACTCACTACTACCCTCACCGTCCTCCACTCACACTCACTACTACCGTCACTGTCCTCCACTCACACTCACTACTACCCTCACCGTCCTCCACTCACACTCACTACTACCCTCACCGTCCTCCACTCACACTCGCTACTACCCTCACCGTCCTCCACTCACACTCGCTACTACCCTCACCGTCCTCCACTCACACTCGCTACTACCCTCACCGTCCTCCACTCACACTCACTACTACCCTCACCGTCCTCCACTCACACTCACTACTACCCTCACCGTCCTCCACTCACACTCACTACTACCCTCACTGTCCTCCACTCACACTCACTACTACCCTCACTGTCCTCCACTCACTCACTACTACCCTCACTGTCCTCCACTCACACTCACTACTACCCTCACCGTCCTCCACTCACACTCACTACTACCCTCACCGTCCTCCACTCACACTCACTACTACCCTCACCGTCCTCCACTCACACTCACTACTACCCTCACCGTCCTCCACTCACACTCACTACTACCCTCACCGTCCTCCACTCACACTCACTACTACCCTCACTGTCCTCCACTCACACTCTTTACTACCCTCACCGTCCTACACTCACTACTACCCTCACTGTCCTCCACTCACTCACTACTACCCTCACCGTCCTCCACTCACTACTACCCTCACTGTCCTCCACTCACACTCACTACTACCCTCACTGTCCTCCACTCACACTCACTACTACCCTCACTGTCCTCCACTCACACTCACTACTACCCTCACTGTCCTCCACTCACACTCACTACTACCCTCACTGTCCTCCACTCACTCACTACTACCCTCACTGTCCTCCACTCACTCACTACTACCCTCACTGTCCTCCACTCACACTCACTACTACCCTCACCGTCCTCCACTCACACTCACTACTACCCTCACCATCCTCCACTCACACTCACTACTACCCTCACCGTCCTCCACTCACACTCACTACTACCCTCACCGTCCTACACTCACTACTACCCTCACTGTCCTCCACTCACACTCACTACTACCCTCACCGTCCTACACTCACTACTACCCTCACTGTCCTCCACTCACACTCACTACTACCCTCACCGTCCTCCACTCACTACTACCCTCTCTGTCCTCCACTCACACTCACTACTACCCTCACTGTCCTCCACTCACACTCACTACTACCCTCACCGTCCTCCACTCACCCTCACTACTACCCTCACTGTCCTCCACTCACCCTCACTACTACCCTCACTGTCCTCCACTCACTCACTCACTACTACCCTCACCGTCCTCCACTCACACTCACTACTACCCACACTGTTCTCCACTACTCACACTGTTCTCCACTCACACTCACTACTACTCACACTGTTCTCCACTCACACTCACTACTACTCACACTATCCTCCACTCACACTCACTACTACTCACACTATCCTCCACTCACACTCACTACTACCCTCACTGTCCTCCACTTACACTCACTACTACCCTCACTGTCCTCCACTCACACTCACTACTACCCTCAGTCCTCCACTCACTCACTTCTACCCACACTGTTCTTCACTCACACTCACTACTACCCTCACTGTCCTCCACTCACACTCACTACTACCCTCACTGTCCTACACTCACTTCTACCCACACCGTCCTCCACTCACACTCACTACTACCCTCACCGTCCTCCACTCACTACTACCCTCACTGTCCTCCACTCACACTCACTACTACCCTCACTGTCCTCCACTCACACTCACTTCTACCCACACTGTTCTCCACTCACACTCACTACTACCCTCAGTCCTCCACTCACTCACTTCTACCCTCACTGTCCTCCACTCACACTCACTACTACCCTCAGTCCTCCACTCACTCACTTCTACCCACACTGTTCTTCACTCACACTCACTACTACCCTCACTGTCCTCCACTCACACTCACTACTACCCTCACTGTCCTACACTCACTTCTACCCACACCGTCCTCCACTCACACTCACTACTACCCTCACCGTCCTCCACTCACTACTACCCTCACTGTCCTCCACTCACACTCACTACTACCCTCACTGTCCTCCACTCACACTCACTTCTACCCACACTGTTCTCCACTCACACTCACTACTACCCTCAGTCCTCCACTCACACTCACTTCTACCCACACTGTTCTCCACTCACACTCACTACTACCCTCACTGTCCTCCACTCACACTCACTACTACCCTCACCGTCCTCCACTCACACTCACTTCTACCCACACTGTTCTCCACTCACACTCACTACTACCCTCACTGTCCTCCACTCACTCACTACTACCCTCACCGTCCTACACTCACTTCTACCCACACTGTTCTCCACTCACACTCACTACTACTCACACTGTCCTCCACTCACACTCACTACTACCCTCACTGTCTTCCACTCACTCACTACTATCCTCACCGTCCTCCACTCACACTCACTACTACCCTCACCGTCGTCCTCCACTCACTACTACCCTCACCGTCCTCCACTCACTCACTACTACCCTCACCGTCCTCCACTCACACTCACTACTACCCTCACCGTCCTCCACTCACACTCACTACTACCCTCACCGTCCTCCACTCACTACTACCCTCACTGTCCTCCACTCACACTCAATGTCCTCCACTCACACTCACTACTACTCTCATCCTCTTCTCCCCCATCCAGAGGAACATCACCCTGGGGCTGTCGCTGGATGTCCAAGTGGTGGGGGTGGGATCTTTGGGGACCCTGGTCACCCTGCTGTGTAACAACAAGGCCACCTACCTGCTGAGCCCCCTGCCAGGTGAGTACTGGGGGGGAGGGGCATGGTAACATATTAGAGGGGACGTCACCAGGTTACAGGAATTATCAACTTTATAGGATTTTCTGTAAAATAAGAGAGCAGGGGTCACTCACCCATCCAATACAGCAATGTCCCCCATACTGGTTGGTGACCAAGTCATGTGACTGCTGCAGCCAATAAGGAGCCATGGCCACTTGTTGTAGCAGTCACGTGACATCTGCTTCGGAGCAGACCGGAGCCTGGATGGGTGAGTGACCCCTGCCCTGTTATTTTACAGAAAATACTATAAACTGGATCATTCCTTTAAGGCCGTGGAGGGAGATGTCAATTGATCATTAACCAAGAATAGAGTGAGTGAGGATAAAGTAGGGCGAGCAGGTGGAAGAGCCCCACATACTCCCCCTAGAAAGTGAGTGAGTGGACCCTATGTACTCCCCCTAAAGAGAGAGAGAGCGGACCCTATGTACTCACCCTAAAGAGAGAGAGTGAGAGCGCGGACCCTATGTTCTCCCCTAAAGAGAGAGAGAGAGAGCGGACCCTATGTACTCACCCTAAAGAGAGAACGAGCGGACCCTATGTTCTTCCCTAAAGAGAGAGAGAGAGAGAGAGAGAGAGAGCGCGGACCCTATGTACTCCCCCTAGAGAGAGAGAGCGGACCCTATGTACTCCCCCTAGAGAGAGAGAGAGCGGACCCTATGTACTCCCCCTAGAGAGAGAGAGAGAGGACCCTATGTACTCCCCCTAGAGAGAGAGCGGACCCTATGTACTCACCCTAAAGAGAGAACGAGTGGACCCTATGTACTCACCCTAGATAGAGAGCGGACTCTATGTATTCCCCCCTAGAGAGAGAGGACCCTATGTACTCCCCCTAGAGAGAGAGCGGACCCTATGTACTCACCCTAAAGAGAGAACGAGTGGACCCTATGTTCTCCCCTAAAGAGAGAGAGCGGACCCTATGTACTCCCCCTAGAGAGAGAGAGAGAGAGAGCGCAGACCCTATGTACTCCCCCTAGAGAGAGAGCGGACCCTATATACTCACCCTAAAGAGAGAACAAGTGGACCCTATGTACTTACCCTAGAGAGAACGAGTGGACCCTATGTTCTCCCCCTAGAGAGAGAGAGAGCGGACCCTATGTACTCACCCTAGAGAGAGAGAGAGCGGACCCTATGTACTCACCCTAGAGAGAGAACGAGTGGACCCTATGTACTCCCCCTAGAGAGAGAGCGGACCCTATGTACTCCCCCTAAAGAGAGAGAGCGGACCCCATGTACTCCCCCTAAAGAGAGAGAGCGGACCCCATGTACTCCCCCTAGAGAGAGAGAGAGCGGACCCCATGTACTCACCCTAGAGAGAGAGAGCGGACCCCATGTACTCCCCCTAGAGAGAGAGAGAGGACCCTATGTACTCCCCCTAGAGAGAGCGGACCCTATGTACTCCCCCTAGAGCGAGAGAGCGGACCCCATGTACTCCCCCTAGAGAGAGAGAGCGGACCCTATGTACTCACCCTAGAGAGAGAGAGCGGACCCTATGTACTCACCCTAAAGAGAGAACGAGTGGACCCTATGTACTCACCCTAGATAGAGAGCGGACCCTATGTACTCCCCCTAGAGAGAGAGAGAGAGGACCCTATGTATTCCCCCCTAGAGAGAGAGGACCCTATGTACTCCCCCTAGAGAGAGAGCGGACCCTATGTACTCACCCTAAAGAGAACGAGTGGACCCTATGTTCTCCCCTAAAGAGAGAGAGCGGACCCTATGTACTCCCCCTAGAGAGAGAGAGAGAGCGCAGACCCTATGTACTCCCCCTAGAGAGAGAGCGGACCCTATATACTCACCCTAAAGAGAGAACAAGTGGACCCTATGTACTTACCCTAGAGAGAACGAGTGGACCCTATGTACTCACCCTAGAGAGAGAGAGCGGACCCTATGTTCTCCCCCTAGAGAGAGAGAGCGGACCCTATGTACTCACCCTAGAGAGAGAACGAGTGGACCCTATGTTCTCCCCTAAAGAGAGAGTGGACCCTATATACTCACCCTAGAGAGACACCGCGGACCCTATGTACTCCCCCTAGAGAGAGAGCGGACCCTATGTACTCCCCCTAAAGAGAGAGAGCGGACCCCATGTACTCCCCCTAAAGAGAGAGAGCGGACCCCATGTACTCCCCCTAGAGAGAGAGAGAGCGGACCCTATGTACTCCCCCTAGAGAGAGAGCGGACCCTATATACTCACCCTAAAGAGAGAACAAGTGGACCCTATGTACTTACCCTAGAGAGAACGAGTGGACCCTATGTACTCACCCTAGAGAGAGAGAGCGGACCCTATGTACTTACCCTAGAGAGAACGAGTGGACCCTATGTACTCACCCTAGAGAGAGAACGAGTGGACCCTATGTTCTCCCCTAAAGAGAGAGTGGACCCTATATACTCACCCTAGAGAGACACCGCGGACCCTATGTACTCCCCCTAGAGAGAGAGCGGACCCTATGTACTCCCCCTAAAGAGAGAGAGCGGACCCCATGTACTCCCCCTAAAGAGAGAGAGCGGACCCCATGTACTCCCCCTAGAGAGAGAGAGAGAGAGCGGACCCCATGTACTCACCCTAGAGAGAGAGAGCGGACCCCATGTACTCCCCCTAGAGAGAGAGAGAGCGGACCCTATGCACTCACCCTAGAGAGAGCGGACCCCATGTACTCCCCCTAGAGAGAGAGAGAGAGCGAGAGAGAGAGGACCCCATGTACTCCCCCTAGAGAGATCGGACCCCATGTACTCCCCCTAGAGAGAGAGAGAGCGGACCCCATGTACTCCCCCTAGAGAGAGAGAGCGGACCCCATGTACTCACCCTAGAGAGAGAGAGAGAGAGAGAGGACCCCATGTACTCCCCCTAGAGAGAGCGAGAGTGGACCCCATGTACTCCCCCTAGAGAGAGCGAGAGTGGACCCCATGTACTCCCCCTAGAGAGAGCGAGAGTGGACCCCATGTACTCCCCCTAGAGAGAGCGAGAGTGGACCCCATGTACTCCCCCTAGAGAGAGCGAGAGTGGACCCCATGTACTCCCCCTAGAGAGAGCGAGAGTGGACCCCATGTACTCCCCCTAGAGAGAGCGAGAGTGGACCCCATGTACTCCCCCTAGAGAGAGCGAGAGTGGACCCTATGTACTCCCCCTAGAGAGAGTGGACCCCATGTACTCCCCCCTAGAGAGAGAGAGAGAGGACCCTATGTACTCCCCCCTAGAGAGAGAGCGCGGACCCTATGTACTCCCCCTAGAGAGAGAGAGCGGACCCTATGTACTCACCCTAGAGAGAGAGAGCGGACCCTATGTACTCCCCCTAGAGAGAGAGAGCGGACCCCATGTACTCCCCCTAAAGAGAGAGAGCGGACCCCATGTACTCCCCCTAGAGAGAGAGAGCGGACCCTATGTACTCCCCCTAGAGAGAGAGAGCGGACCCTATGTACTCCCCCTAGAGAGAGAGAGGACCCCATGTACTCCCCCTAAAGAGAGCGGACCCCATGTACTCCCCCTAGAGAGAGAGAGAGGACCCTATGTACTCCCCATAGAGAGAGAGAGCGGACCCCATGTACTCCCCCTAGAGAGAGCGGACCCCATGTACTCCCCCTAGAGAGTGGACCCCATGTACTCCCCCGAGAGAGAGAGAGAGAGGACCCTATGTACTCCCCATAGAGAGAGAGAGCGGACCCCATGTACTCCCCCTAGAGAGAGCGGACCCCATGTACTCCCCCTAGAGAGAGTGGACCCCATGTACTCCCCCGAGAGAGAGAGAGAGAGGACCCTATGTACTCCCCATAGAGAGAGAGAGCGGACCCCATGTACTCCCCCTAGAGAGAGCGGACCCCATGTACTCCCCCTAGAGAGAGCGGACCCCATGTACTCCCCCTAGAGAGAGTGGACCCCATGTACTCCCCCGAGAGAGAGCGGACCCCATGTACTCCCCCTAGAGAGAGTGGACCCTATGTACTCCCCCGAGAGAGAGCGGACCCCATGTACTCACCCTAGAGAGAGAGAGCGGACCCTATGTACTCCCCCTAGAGAGAGAGAGAGAGAGAGAGAGAGCGGACCCTATGTACTCCCCCTAGAGAGAGAGAGAGCGGACCCTATGTACTCCCCCTAGAGAGAGAGAGCGGACCCTATGTACTCCCCCTAGAGAGAGAGAGAGAGAGGACCCTATATACTCCCTCTAGAGAGAGAGAGAGAGAGAGAGAGAGAGAGAGCGGACTCTATGTACTCCCCCTAGAGACCCCAGAGTGAGTGGACCCCGTGTACTCCCCCTAGAGACCCCAGAGTGAGTGGACCCCGTGTACTCCCCCTAGAGACCCCAGAGTGAGTGGACCCCGTGTACTCCCCCAGAGCGAGCAGGCTCAGCAGCTGATGGTCACATGTCTGGTTGCACAGCATGCTGGGAGCCCTCAGTATACACCAGGGACCGTCCCTATAACAGCTGCTGTTCCCACAGCTCCCAGCAGAGGGCGCCCCAGTCTCGCTGCCTGACGTTCCTCTACAGACGGAGACCACAGACCCCACAAGATGGACCAGGCCTGAACCGGACTTCACCTCTACCTGTGATTATACCCCCGTCATGTGACCCCTGGGGCAGATCTGCTGTAGTATAACTAGTCATGATGCCTATACACACTGCATATCCCACTATATGGGGACCCTCCATCATAGGACCCCGTTCTCTGCACTCACATTATCATGTGACCCGGGGGATGGGCAGGTGATTTGTGGCCCCCATGCGGCACAGATAACGTGGGTGCAGTGAACGCCGCTCCCCATTGTACGTGACCCCCGATCTGCCTCAGCACACAAGCATCTTTAGTATTGTTCAGAGACGCAGCCAATCACACGTCAAGTCTGTGGCTCCGCCCCCAGCGCTCCACTTACCGCATAGGACTGTTAATAACATCCATAATAAATGATTGCAAGCTCTGCAGTCTCCGTGTCTGACATGTTACATCAGCTATTGCTCTCTGGATCAGCCAGTACATAACGTGGCGACGCAAGGGGCGGAGTCGGCACGTCACATCCAGGGGGCGACGCAAGGGGCGGAGTCGGCACGTCGCATCCAGGAAGCGACGCAAGGGGCGGAGTCGGCGCGTCGCATCCAGGAAGCGACGCAAGGGGCGGAGTCGGCGCGTCGCATCCAGGAAGCGACGCAAGGGGCGGAGTCGGCGCGTCGCATCCAGAAGGCGACGCAAGGGGCAGAGTCGGCACGTCGCATCCAGGGGGCGACGCAAGGGGCGGAGTCGGCACGTCACATCCAGGGGGCGACGCAAGGGGCAGAGTCGGCACGTCGCATCCAGGAAGCGACGCAAGGGGCAGAGTCGGCACGTCGCATCCAGGAAGCGACGCAAGGGGCGGAGTCGGCACGTCGCATCCAGGAAGCGACGCAAGGGGCGGAGTCGGCACGTCGCATCCAGGAGGCGACGCAAGGGGCAGAGTCGGCAAGTCGTATCCAGGAGGCGACGCAAGGGGCGGAGTCGGCACGTCGCATCCAGGAGGCGACGCAAGGGGCGGAGTCGGCACGTCGCATCCAGGAGGCGACGCAAGGGGCGGAGTCGGCACGTCGCATCCAGGAGGCGACGGAAGGGGCGGAGTCGGCACGTCGCATCCAAGAGGCGACGCAAGGGGCGGAGTCGGCACGTCGCATCCAGGAGGCGACGCAAGGGGCGGAGTCGGCACGTCGCATCCAGGAGGCGACGCAAGGGGCGGAGTCGGCACGTCGCATCCAGGAGGCGACGCAAGGGGCGGAGTCAGCACATCATATCAAGGAGGCGACGCCGGGTTTGATATACAAGGTTTTATTTGTGATATCCTCCAAGGTTCTCAGGACAGAAATATGGCGGCAGATCACATGACTCAGCACACGTCACCCCCCTCCCTGTATAAACACTACAAGTACCAGCACGGCTATAGTCCTGCAGACAACATGTCATAGAAATATTATACGTTCTGTGGATGGGGCCCCCACTGAACACAAGCCACATATGAGGGGCCCCAACACACAGCTGTGGGAGAAGCTGCCCCCCAAATCCCTGCTCCACAGAGGGGTCATGGGGTGCACAGTGCATTGTGATTTATTAGGAACTAGATCCAGAAACAAATAGACCCCCCCCCCCCCCCCCCCCCAAATACACGGCCCCCCGTTATTTCTTCTCCTCCTCCTTTTTGTCCTTCTTGTTGTCCTTTGAGGCCTGGGAGGCCAGGGAGCCCATAGCGTTGCGGATTGCTTCATTATTGGGGTCCACACCTGGTAGGTTCTCCAAAACACTCTGCAGAAATTCAGGGTCCTGCATGACATCATAATCGTCCTCCTCCTGCAAAAGAGAGCGGGTGAGGGGCAGGCACAGGAGCTGAATATATATATATAATCCAGGGGTGAGGAGCCGGGCACAGGAGCTGAATATATATATATATAATCCAGGGGGTGAGGGGCCGGGCACAGGAGCTGAATATATATATAATCCAGGGGGTGAGGGGCCGGGCACAGGAGCTGAATATATATATATATAATCCAGGGGGTGAGGGGCCGGGCACAAGAGCTGACAATATATATAATCCAGGGGGTGAGGGGCCGGGCACAGGAGCTGAATATATATATATAATCCAGGGGGTGAGGGGCAGGCACAGGAGCTGACAATATATATATAATCCAGGGTGTGAGGGGCCGGGCACAGGAGCTGAATATATATATAATCCAGGGGGTGAGGGGCCGGGCACAGGAGCTGAATATATATATATAATCCAGGGGGTGAGGGGCCGGGCACAGGAGCTGAATATATATATATAATCCAGGGGGTGAGGGGCAGGCACAGGAGCTGACAATATATATATAATCCAGGGGGGTGAGGGGCCGGGCACAGG
>NW_026608890.1:15000-49239 GCF_029499605.1 Hyla sarda | reverse complement strand
ACCAACTTAGACGCAATAACCGGTACCAAATTAGATGCAATAACCGGTAACCAAATTAGACGCAATAACGGGTAACCAAATTAGATGCAATAACCGGTAACCAACTTAGACGCAATAACCGGTAACCAACTTAGACGCAATAACCGGTAACCAACTTAGACGCAATAACCAGCAACCAACTTGGATGCAATAACCGGTAACCAACTTAGACACAATAACCGGTAACCAACTTAGACGCAATAACCGGCAACCAACTTAGACGCAATAACCGGTAACCAACTTAGACGCAATAACCGGTAACCAACTTAGACCCAGTAACCAACTTAGACCCAGTAACCAACTTAGACGCAATAACCGGTAACCAACTTAGACCCAGTAACCAACTTAGACCCAGTAACCAACTTAGACCCAGTAACCAACTTAGACCCAGTAACCATCTTAGACCCAGTAACCAACTTAGACCCAGTAACCAACTTAGACCCAGTAACCAACTTAGACCCAGTAACCAACTTAGACCCAGTAACCAACTTAGACCAGTAACCCAACTTAGACGCAATAACCGGTAACCAAATTAGATGCAATAACCGGTAACCAACTTAGACCCAATAACCGGTAACCAACTTAGACGCAATAACCGGTAACCAACTTAGACGCAATAACCGGTAACCAACTTAGACGCAATAACGGTAACCAACTTAGACGCAATAACCGGTAACCAACTTAGACGCAATAACGGTAACCAACTTAGACGCAATAACCGGTAACCAACTTAGACGCAATAACCGGTAACCAACTTAGACGCAATAACCGGTAACCAACTTAGACGCAATAACCGGTAACCAACTTAGACCCAGTAACCAACTTAGACTCAATAACTAGCAACCAACTTAGATGCAATAACCGGTAACCAACTTAGACCCAGTAACCAACTTAGACCCAGTAACCAACTTAGACCCAGTAACCACTTAGACGCAATAACCGGTAACCAACTTAGACCCAGTAACCAACTTAGACCCAGTAACCAACTTAGACCCAGTAACCAACTTAGACCCAGTAACCAACTTAGACGCAATAACCGGTAACCAACTTAGACCCAGTAACCAACTTAGACCCAGTAACCAACTTAGACCCAGTAACCAACTTAGACCCAGTAACCAACTTAGACCCAGTAACCTAGACGCAATAACCGGTAACCAACTTAGACCCAGTAACCAACTTAGTCGCAATAATCGGTAACCAACTTAGACCCAGTAACCAACTTAGACCCAGTAACCAACTTAGACGCAATAACCAGCAACCAACTTAGACGCAATAACCGGTAACCAACTTAGACGCAATAACCGGTAACCAAATTAGATGCAATAACCGGTAACCAACTTAGACCCAATAACCGGTAACCAAATTAGACGCAATAACGGGTAACCAAATTAGATGCAATAACCGGTAACCAACTTAGACGCAATAACCGGTAACCAACTTAGACGCAATAACCGGTAACCAACTTAGACGCAATAACCGGTAACCAACTTAGACGCAATAACCGGTAACCAACTTAGACGCAATAACCGGTAACCAACTTAGACGCAATAACCGTAACCAACTTAGACCCAGTAACCAACTTAGACTCAATAACTAGCAACCAACTTAGATGCAATAACCGGTAACCAACTTAGACCCAATAACCAGCAACCAACTTAGACGCAATAACCGGTAACCAACTTAGACCCCAGTAACCAACTTAGACGCAATAACCGGCAACCAACTTAGTCGCAATAACCGGTAAACCAACTTAGACGCAATAACGACGCAATAACCGGTAACCAACTTAGACGCAATAACCGGTAACCAACTTAGACGCAATAACCGGTAACCAACTTAGACGCAATAACCGGTAACCAACTTAGACGCAATAACCGGTAACCAACTTAGACGCAATAACCGGTAACCAACTTAGACGCAGTAACGGGTAACCAACTTAGACGCAGTAACGGGTAACCAACTTAGACGCAATAACCGGTAACCAACTTAGACGCAGTAACCGGTAACCAACTTAGACGCAGTAACCGGTAACCAACTTAGACGCAGTAACCGGTAACCAAATTAGACGCAGTAACGGGTAACCAACTTAGACGCAATAACCGGTAACCAACTTAGACCCAGTAACCAACTTAGACGCAATAATCGGCAACCAACTTAGACGCAATAACCGGCAACCAACTTAGACGCAATAACCGGCAACCAACTTAGACGCAATAACCGGCAACCAACTTAGACGCAATAACCGGTAACCAACTTAGACGCAGTAACAGGTAACCAACTTAGACGCAGTAACGGGTAACCAACTTAGACGCAATAACGAGTAACCAACTTAGACGCAGTAACGGGTAACCAACTTAGACGCAGTAACGGGTAACCAACTTAGACGCAGTAACGGGTAACCAACTTAGACGCAGTAACGGGTAACCAACTTAGACGCAGTAACGGGTAACCAACTTAGACGCAGTAACGGGTAACCAACTTAGACGCAGTAACGGGTAACCAACTTAGACGCAATAACCGGTAACCAACTTAGACGCAGTAACGGGTAACCAACTTAGACGCAGTAACGGGTAACCAACTTAGACGCAATAACCGGTAACCAACTTAGACGCACCCATCTGAAGATCTACCAAACCCAATAACTCCACAAAGGGCGGGACGATCATCATGCTATCCTCTGGTTACTCATTTTATTCAGCGGAACTCCTCTTTAACACATCTAATCTGCCAATCACATGGCAGCAGCTCATTGCCTTTAGGCGTGTAGATGTGGTCAAGACAACTTACTGAAGGCCAACCCTAGCATCAGAATGGAGAAGAAAATGGGATTAAGTGACATGGTTGTTGGCTCCAGACTGGCCGCTCTGAGGATTTTACAAACCGCTGATCTCCTGGGATTAACGCACAGATATCTCTAGGGTTTACAGAAACTGTCTGAAAAAGAGAAGATATTCAGTGAGCAGATGTGTGGAGGAAAATGTCTGGATGTCAGAGGAGACTGGACAGATTGGTTTGAGATGTCAGAAAGTTAACAGCTGAAATAACCACCAGTTACAACCAAGGTCTTCAGAATATTATCTCTGATCATACATGTCCAACCTAGGAGCAGAAGACTACACCAAGGGCCACTCCTGTCTGCTAAGAAAAGGAAACTGCGGCAACAATTCACACAGGCATCAAAACAGGAGAAACGTCTGGTGTGAGGAGTCTCCATTCCAGCTGTGACATTCAGATGACAGAGAAGTGTACCTAATAAAGTGGTCTGTGAGTATATATAGTTATTAGAGAGGTGTACCTAATAAAGTGCTCAGTGAGTATATATAGAGTGACTAGAGAGGTGTACCTAATAGTGGTCAGTGAGTATATATAGTGACTAGAGAGGTGTACCTAATAAAGTGGTCAGTGAGTATATATAGAGTCTGACTAGAGAGGTGTACCTAATAAAGTGGTCAGTGAGTATATATAGAGTCTGACTAGAGAGGTGTACCTAATAAAGTGGTCAGTGAGTATATATAGAGTCTGACTAGAGAGGTGTACCTAATAAAGTGGTCAGTGAGTATATATAGAGTCTGACTAGAGAGGAGTACCTAATAAAGTGGTCAGTGAGTATATATAGTGACTAGAGAGGTGTACCTAATAAAGTGGTCAGTGAGTATATATATATATATGTATATATACATAGAGTTACTAGAGAGGTGTACCTAATAAAGTGGTCAGTGAGTATATATAGAGTCTGACTAGAGAGGTGTACCTAATAAAGGGGTCAGTGGGTATATATAGAGTCTGACTAGAGAGGTGTACCTAATAAAGTGGTCAGTGGGTATATATAGAGTCTGACTAGAGAGGTGTACCTAATAAAGGGGTCAGTGAGTATATATAGAGTCTGACTAGAGAGGTGTACCTAATAAAGGGGTCAGTGAGTATATATAGTGACTAGAGAGGTGTACCTAATAAAGTGGTCAGTGAGTATATATAGAGTCTGACTAGAGAGGTGTACCTAATAAAGGGGTCAGTGAGTATATATAGTGACTAGAGAGGTGTACCTAATAAAGTGGTCAGTGAGTATATATAGAGTCTGACTAGAGAGGTGTACCTAATAAAGGGGTCAGTGGGTATATATATATAGTGACTAGAGAGGTGTACCTAATAAAGTGGTCAGTGAGTATATATAGAGTCTGACTAGAGAGGTGTACCTAATAAAGTGGTCAGTGAGTATATATAGTGACTAGAGAGGTGTACCTAATAAAGTGGTCAGTGAGTATATATAGAGTCTGACTAGAGAGGTGTACCTAATAAAGTGGTCAGTGAGTATATATATATATATAGTGACTAGAGAGGTGTACCTAATAAAGTGGTCAGTGAGTATATATAGAGTCTGACTAGAGAGGTGTACCTAATAAAGTGGTCAGTGAGTATATATAGTGACTAGAGAGGTGTACCTAATAAAGTGGTCAGTGAGTATATATAGAGTCTGACTAGAGAGGTGTACCTAATAAAGGGGTCAGTGAGTATATATAGTGACTAGAGAGGTGTACCTAATAAAGGGGTCAGTGAGTATATAGAGTCTGACTAGAGAGGTGTACCTAATAAAGTGGTCAGTGAGTATATATAGTGACTAGAGAGGTGTACCTAATAAAGTGGTCAGTGAGTATATATAGTGACTAGAGAGGTGTACCTAATAAAGGGGTCAGTGAGTATATATAGTGACTAGAGAGGTGTACCTAATAAAGTGGTCAGTGAGTATATATAGTGACTAGAGAGGTGTACCTAATAAAGTGGTCAGTGAGTATATATAGTGACTAGAGAGGTGTACCTAATAAAGTGGTCAGTGAGTATATATAGTGACTAGAGAGGTGTACCTAATAAAGGGGTCAGTGAGTATATATAGAGTCTGACTAGAGAGGTGTACCTAATAAAGGGGTCAGTGAGTATATATAGTGACTAGAGAGGTGTACCTAATAAAGTGGTCAGTGAGTATATATAGTGACTAGAGAGGTGTACCTAATAAAGTGGTCAGTGAGTATATATAGTGACTAGAGAGGTGTACCTAATAAAGTGGTCAGTGAGTATATATAGAGTCTGACTAGAGAGGTGTACCTAATAAAGGGGTCAGTGGGTATATATATATAGTGACTAGAGAGGTGTACCTAATAAAGTGGTCAGTGAGTATATATAGAGTCTGACTAGAGAGGTGTACCTAATAAAGTGGTCAGTGAGTGTATATAGTGACTAGAGAGGTGTACCTAATAAAGTGGTCAGTGAGTATATATAGAGTCTGACTAGAGAGGTGTACCTAATAAAGTGGTCAGTGAGTATATATAGAGTCTGACTAGAGAGGTGTACCTAATAAAGTGGTCAGTGAGTATATATAATATATATAGTGACTAGAGAGGTGTACCTAATAAAGTGGTCAGTGAGTATATATAGAGTCTGACTAGAGAGGTGTACCTAATAAAGTGGTCAGTGAGTATATATAGTGACTAGAGAGGTGTACCTAATAAAGTGGTCAGTGAGTATATATAGAGTCTGACTAGAGAGGTGTACCTAATAAAGGGGTCAGTGGGTATATATATATATAGTGACTAGAGAGGTGTACCTAATAAAGTGGTCAGTGAGTATATATAGAGTCTGACTAGAGAGGTGTACCTAATAAAGTGGTCAGTGAGTATATATAGTGACTAGAGAGGTGTACCTAATAAAGTGGTCAGTGAGTATATATAGAGTCTGACTAGAGAGGTGTACCTAATAAAGTGGTCAGTGGGTATATATAGTGACTAGAGAGGTGTACCTAATAAAGTGGTCAGTGAGTATATATAGTGACTAGAGAGGTGTACCTAATAAAGTGGTCAGTGAGTATATATAGAGTCTGACTAGAGAGGTGTACCTAATAAAGTGGTCAGTGAGTATATATAGAGTCTGACTAGAGAGGTGTACCTAATAAAGTGGTCAGTGAGTATATATATATATATATATATATAGTGACTAGAGAGGTGTACCTAATAAAGTGGTCAGTGAGTATATATAGAGTCTGACTAGAGAGGTGTACCTAATAAAGTGGTCAGTGAGTATATATAGTGACTAGAGAGGTGTACCTAATAAAGTGGTCAGTGAGTATATATATATAGTGACTAGAGAGGTGTACCTAATAAAGTGGTCAGTGAGTATATATAGAGTCTGACTAGAGAGGTGTACCTAATAAAGGGGTCAGTGAGTATATATATATATATAGTGACTAGAGAGGTGTACCTAATTAAGGGGTCAGTGGGTATATATAGAGTCTGACTAGAGAGGTTGTACCTAATAAAGTGGTCAGTGAGTATATATAGTGACTAGAGAGGTGTACCTAATAAAGGGGTCAGTGAGTATATATAGTGACTAGAGAGGTGTACCTAATAAAGTGGTCAGTGAGTATATATATATAGTGACTAGAGAGGTGTACCTAATAAAGTGGTCAGTGAGTATATATAGTGACTAGAGAGGTGTACCTAATAAAGTGGTCAGTGAGTATATATATATAGTGACTAGAGAGGTATACCTAATAAAGGGGTCAGGGAGTATATATATAGAGTCTGACTAGAGAGGTGTACCTAATAAAGTGGTCAGTGAGTATATATAGTGACTAGAGAGGTGTACCTAATAAAGTGGTCAGTGAGTATATATATATAGTGACTAGAGAGGTATACCTAATAAAGGGGTCAGGGAGTATATATATAGAGTCTGACTAGAGAGGTGTACCTAATAAAGGGGTCAGTGGGTATATATAGTGACTAGAGAGGTGTACCTAATAAAGTGGTCAGTGGGTATATATAGAGTCTGACTAGAGAGGTATACCTAATAAAGGGGTCAGTGAGTATATATAGTGACTAGAGAGGTGTACCTAATAAAGGGGTCAGGGAGTATATATATAGAGTCTGACTAGAGAGGTGTACGTAATAAAGTGGTCAGTGGGTATATATATAGTGACTAGACAGGTGTACCTAATAAAGGGGTCAGTGAGTATATATAGTGACTAGAGAGGTGTACCTAATAAAGTGGTCAGTGGGTATATATAGTGACTAGAGAGGTGTACCTAATAAAGTGGTCAGTGAGTATATATAGTGACTAGAGAGGTGTACCTAATAAAGGGGTCAGTGAGTATATATAGTGACTAGAGAGGTGTACCTAATAAAGTGGTCAGTGAGTATATATAGTGACTAGAGAGGTGTACCTAATAAAGTGGTCAGTGAGTATATATATATAGTGACTAGAGAGGTGTACCTAATAAAGTGGTCAGTGGGTATATATAGAGTCTGACTAGAGAGGTGTACCTAATAAAGGGGTCAGTGAGTATATATATATATAGTGACTAGAGAGGTGTACCTAATAAAGTGGTCAGTGAGTATATATATATATATATATATAGTGACTAGAGAGGTGTACCTAATAAAGGGGTCAGTGAGTATATATAGAGTCTGACTAGAGAGGAGTACCTAATAAAGTGGTCAGTGGGTATATATAGAGTCTGACTAGAGAGGTGTACCTAATAAAGTGGTCAGTGGGTATATATAGTGACTAGAGAGGTGTACCTAATAAAGTGGTCAGTGGGTATATATAGTGACTAGAGAGGTGTACCTAATAAAGTGGTCAGTGAGTATATATAGTGACTAGAGAGGAGTACCTAATAAAGTGGTCAGTGAGTATATATATAGTGACTAGAGAGGTGTACCTAATAAAGTGGTCAGTGAGTATATATATATAGTGACTAGAGAGGTGTACCTAATAAAGGGGTCAGTGAGTATATATAGAGTCTGACTAGAGAGGTGTACCTAATAAAGTGGTCAGTGAGTATATATAGAGTCTGACTAGAGAGGAGTACCTAATAAAGTGGTCAGTGAGTATATATATATAGTGACTAGAGAGGTGTACCTAATAAAGGTCAGTGAGTATATATATATAGTGACTAGAGAGGTGTACCTAATAAAGTGGTCAGTGAGTATATATAGAGTCTGACTAGAGAGGTGTACCTAATAAAGTGGTCAGTGAGTATATATAGAGTCCGACTAGAGAGGTGTACCTAATAAAGGGGTCAGTGGGTATATATAGTGACTAGAGAGGTGTACCTAATAAAGTGGTCAGTGAGTATATATAGTGACTAGAGAGGTGTACCTAATAAAGTGGTCAGTGAGTATATATAGAGTCTGACTAGAGAGGTGTACCTAATAAAGGGGTCAGTGAGTATATATAGTTATTAGAGAGGTGTACCTAATAAAGTGGTCAGTGGGTATATATAGTGACTAGAGAGGTGTACCTAATAAAGGGGTCAGTGGGTATATATAGTGACTAGAGAGGTGTACCTAATAAAGTGGTCAGTGAGTATATATAGTGACTAGAGAGGTGTACCTAATAAAGGGGTCAGTGAGTATATATAGTGACTAGAGAGGTGTACCTAATAAAGTGGTCAGTGAGTATATATAGTGACTAGAGAGGTGTACCTAATAAAGTGGTCAGTGGGTATATATAGTGACTAGAGAGGTGTACCTAATAAAGGGGTCAGTGAGTATATATATATAGTGACTAGAGAGGTGTACCTAATAAAGTGGTCAGTGAGTATATATAGAGTCTGACTAGAGAGGTGTACCTAATAAAGTGGTCAGTGAGTATATATAGAGTCCGACTAGAGAGGTGTACCTAATAAAGGGGTCAGTGGGTATATATAGTGACTAGAGAGGTGTACCTAATAAAGTGGTCAGTGAGTATATATAGTGACTAGAGAGGAGTACCTAATAAAGGGGTCAGTGGGTATATATAGTGACTAGAGAGGTGTACCTAATAAAGTGGTCAGTGAGTATATATAGTTATTAGAGAGGTGTACCTAATAAAGTGGTCAGTGGGTATATATAGTGACTAGAGAGGTGTACCTAATAAAGGGGTCAGTGGGTATATATAGTGACTAGAGAGGTGTACCTAATAAAGTGGTCAGTGAGTATATATAGTGACTAGAGAGGTGTACCTAATAAAGTGGTCAGTGAGTATATATAGTGACTAGAGAGGTGTACCTAATAAAGTGGTCAGTGAGTATATATATATATAGTGACTAGAGAGGTGTACCTAATAAAGGGGTCAGTGAGTATATATATATATAGAGTCTGACTAGAGAGGTGTACCTAATAAAGTGGTCAGTGAGTATATATATATAGTGACTAGAGAGGTGTACCTAATAAAGTGGTCAGTGAGTATATATAGAGTCTGACTAGAGAGGTGTACCTAATAAAGTGGTCAGTGAGTATATATAGAGTCCGACTAGAGAGGTGTACCTAATAAAGGGGTCAGTGGGTATATATAGTGACTAGAGAGGTGTACCTAATAAAGTGGTCAGTGAGTATATATAGTGACTAGAGAGGTGTACCTAATAAAGTGGTCAGTGAGTATATATAGAGTCTGACTAGAGAGGTGTACCTAATAAAGTGGTCAGTGAGTATATATAGAGTCTGACTAGAGAGGTGTACCTAATAAAGGGGTCAGTGAGTATATATAGAGTCTGACTAGAGAGGTGTACCTAATAAAGGGGTCAGTGAGTATATATAGTTATTAGAGAGGTGTACCTAATAAAGTGGTCAGTGGGTATATATAGTGACTAGAGAGGTGTACCTAATAAAGGGGTCAGTGGGTATATATAGTGACTAGAGAGGTGTACCTAATAAAGTGGTCAGTGAGTATATATAGTGACTAGAGAGGTGTACCTAATAAAGTGGTCAGTGAGTATATATAGTGACTAGAGAGGTGTACCTAATAAAGTGGTCAGTGAGTATATATATATATATATATATATATATATATATATATACATAGAGTTACTAGAGAGGTGTACCTAATAAAGTGGTCAGTGAGTATATATAGAGTCTGACTAGAGAGGTGTACCTAATAAAGGGGTCAGTGAGTATATATAGAGTCTGACTAGAGAGGTGTACCTAATAAAGTGGTCAGTGAGTATATATAGTGACTAGAGAGGTGTACCTAATAAAGTGGTCAGTGAGTATATATAGTGACTAGAGAGGTGTACCTAATAAAGTGGTCAGTGAGTATATATAGTGACTAGAGAGGTGTACCTAATAAAGTGGTCAGTGAGTATATATAGAGTCTGACTAGAGAGGTGTACCTAATAAAGGGGTCAGTGGGTATATATATAGTGACTAGAGAGAAGTACCTAATAAAGTGGTCAGTGAGTATATATAGAGTCTGACTAGAGAGGTGTACCTAATAAAGGGGTCAGTGGGTATATATATAGTGACTAGAGAGGTGTACCTAATAAAGTGGTCAGTGAGTTTATATATATATATATATATATATATATATATATATATATACATAGAGTTACTAGAGAGGTGTACCTAATAAAGGGGTCAGTGGGTATATATAGTGACTAGAGAGGTGTACCTAATAAAGTGGTCAGTGGGTATATATAGAGTCTGACTAGAGAGGTGTACCTAATAAAGTGGTCAGTGAGTATATATAGAGTCTGACTAGAAAGGTGTACCTAATAAAGGGGTCAGTGGGTATATATAGAGTCTGACTAGAGAGGTGTACCTAATAAAGGGGTCAGTGAGTATATATAGAGTCTGACTAGAGAGGTGTACCTAATAAAGTGGTCAGTGAGTATATATAGTGACTAGAGAGGTGTACCTAATAAAGGGGTCAGTGGGTATATATAGTGACTAGAGAGGTGTACCTAATAAAGTGGTCAGTCAGTATATATAGAGTCTGACTAGAGAGGTGTACCTAATAAAGTGGTCAGTGAGTATATATAGAGTCTGACTAGAGAGGTGTACTTAATAAAGGGGTCAGTGAGTATATATAGTGACTAGAGAGGTGTACCTAATAAAAGGGTCAGTGGGTATATATAGAGTCCTATTTGAGAGGTGTACCTAATAGTGGTCAGTGGGTATATATAGTGACTAGAGAGGTGTACCTAATAAAGGGGTCAGTGGGTATATATATAGTGACTAGAGAGGTGTACCTAATAAAGTGGTCAGTGAGTATTAATAGAGTCTGACTAGAGAGGTGTACCTAATAGTGGTCAGTGGGTATATATAGTGACTAGAGAGGTGTACCTAATAAAGGGGTCAGTGAGTATATATAGTGACTAGAGAGGTGTACCTAATAAAGTGGTCAGTGAGTATTAATAGAGTCTGACTAGAGAGGTGTACCTAATAAAGGGGTCAGTGAGTATATATAGTGACTAGAGAGGTGTACCTAATAAAGTGGTCAGTGAGTATATATAGAGTGACTAGAGAGGTGTACCTAATAAAGTGGTCAGTGAGTATATATAGTGACTAGAGAGGTGTACCTAATAAAGTGGTCAGTGAGTATATATAGTGACTAGAGAGGTGTACCTAATAAAGGGGTCAGTGAATATATATAGAGTCTGACTAGAGAGGTGTACCTAATAAAGTGGTCAGTGAGTATATAGAGAGTCTGACTAGAGAGATGTACCTAATAAAGTGGTCAGTGAGTATATATAGTGACTAGAGAGGTGTACCTAATAAAGGGGTCAGGGAGTATATATAGTGACTAGAGAGGTGTACCTAATAAAGTGGTCAGTGAGTATATAGAGAGTCTGACTAGAGAGGTGTACCTAATAAAGGGGTCAGTGAGTATATATAGTGACTAGAGAGGTGTACCTAATAAAGTGGTCAGTAAGTATATATAGTGACTAGAGAGGTGTACCTTATAAAGTGGTCAGTGAGTATATATAGAGTCTGACTAGAGAGGTGTACCTAATAAAGGGGTCAGTGGGTATATATAGGGACTAGAGAGGTGTACCTAATAAAGTGGTCAGTGAGTATATATAGTGACTAGAGAGGTGTACCTAATAAAGTGGTCAGTGAGTATATATAGAGTCTGACTAGAGAGGTGTACCTAATAAAGTGGTCAGTGGGTATATATATATATATATATAGCGACTAGAGAGGTGTACCTAATAAAGTGGTCAGTGAGTATATATAGAGTCTGACTAGAGAGGTGTACCTAATAAAGTGGTCAGTGGGTATATATAGTGACTAGAGAGGTGTACCTAATAAAGTGGTCAGTGAGTATATATAGAGTCTGACTAGAGAGGTGTACCTAATAAAGGGGTCAGTGAGTGTATATATAGTGACTAGAGAGGTGTACCTAATAAAGGGGTCAGTGAGTATATATAGAGTCTGACTAGAGAGGTGTACCTAATAAAGGGGTCAGTGAGTATATATAGTGACTAGAGAGGTGTACCTAATAAAGGGGTCAGTGAGTATATATAGAGTCTGACTAGAGAGGAGTACCTAATAAAGTGGTCAGTGAGTATATATAGAGTCTGACTAGAGAGGAGTACCTAATAAAGGGGTCAGTGAGTATATATAGAGTCTGACTAGAGAGGTGTACCTAATAAAGTGGTCAGTGAGTATATATAGTGACTAGAGAGGTGTACCTAATAAAGGGGTCAGTGAGTATATATAGTGACTAGAGAGGTGTACCTAATAAAGGGGTCAGTGGGTATATATAGTTATTAGAGAGGTGTACCTAATAAAGGGGTCAGTGGGTATATATAGTGACTAGAGAGGTGTACCTAATAAAGGGGTCAGTGGGTATATATAGTGACTAGAGAGGTGTACCTAATAAAGTGGTCAGTGGGTATATATATATAGTGACTAGAGAGGTGTACCTAATAAAGTGGTTCAGTGGGTATATATATAGTAACTAGAGAAGTGTACCTAATAAAGTGGTCAGTGAGTATATATAGTGACTAGAGAGGTGTACCTAATAAAGTGGTCAGTGAGTATATATAGAGTCTGACTAGAGAGGTGTACCTAATAAAGGGGTCAGTGGGTATATATAGTGACTAGAGAGGTGTACCTAATAAAGTGGTCAGTGAGTATATATAATATATATATAAAGTGACTAGAGAGGTGTACCTAATAAAGGGGTCAGTGGGTATATATAGAGTCTGACTAGAGAGGTGTACCTAATAAAGGGGGTCAGTGGGTATATATAGAGTCTGACTAGAGAGGTGTACCTAATAAAGGGGTCAGTGGGTATATATAGTGACTAGAGAGGTGTACCTAATAAAGTGGTCAGTGGGTATATATATAGTGACTAGAGAGGTGTACCTAATAAAGTGGTCAGTGAGTATATATAGAGTCTGACTAGAGAGGTGTACCTAATAAAGGGGTCAGTGGGTATATATAGTGACTAGAGAGGTGTACCTAATAGTGGTCAGTGAGTATATTTAGTGACTAGAGAGGTGTACCTAATAAAGGGGTCAGTGAGTATATATAGTGACTAGAGAGGTGTACCTAATAAAGTGGTCAGTGAGTATATATAGTGACTAGAGAGGTGTACCTAATAAAGTAGTCAGTGAGTATATATAGTGACTAGAGAGGTGTACCTAATAAAAGGGTCAGTGGGTATATATATATAGTGACTAGAGAGGTGTACCTAATAAAGGGGTCAGTGAGTATATATAGAGTCTGACTAGAGAGGTGTACCTAATAAAGGGTCAGTGAGTATATATAGAGTCTGACTAGAGAGGTGTACCTAATAAAGGGGTCAGTGAGTATATATAGTGACTAGAGAGGTGTACCTAATAAAGGGGTCAGTGAGTATATATAGAGTCTGACTAGAGAGGTGTACCTAATAAAGTGGTCAGTGAGTATATATATATAGTGACTAGAGAGGTGTACCTAATAAAGTGGTCAGTGAGTATATATAGTGACTAGAGAGGTGTACCTAATAGTGGTCAGTGGGTATATATAGTGACTAGAGAGGTGTACCTAATAAAGTGGTCAGTGGGTATATATAGTGACTAGAGAGGTGTACCTAATAAAGTGGTCAGTGAGTATATATAGTTATTAGAGAGGTGTACCTAATAAAGGGGTCAGTGGGTATATATAGTGACTAGAGAGGTGTACCTAATAAAGGGGTCAGTGGGTATATATAGTGACTAGAGAGGTGTACCTAATAAAGTGGTCAGTGAGTATATATAGTGACTAGAGAGGTGTACCTAATAAAGGGGTCAGTGGGTATATATAGTGACTAGAGAGGTGTACCTAATAAAGGGGTCAGTGAGTATATATAGAGTCTGACTAGAGAGGTGTACCTAATAAAGTGGTCAGTGAGTATATATAGTGACTAGAGAGGTGTACCTAATAAAGGGGTCAGTGAGTATATATAGTGACTAGAGAGGTGTACCTAATAAAGGGTCAGTGGGTATATATAGTGACTAGAGAGGTGTACCCAATAAAGGGGTCAGTGGGTATATATAGTGACTAGAGAGGTGTACCTAATAGTGGTCAGTGGGTATATATAGTGACTAGAGAGGTGTACCTGATAAAGTGGTCAGTGAGTATATATAGTTATTAGAGAGGTGTACCTAATAAAGGGGTCAGTGAGTATATATAGAGTCTGACTAGAGAGGTGTACCTAATAAAGTGGTCAGTGAGTATATATAGTGACTAGAGAGGTGTACCTAATAAAGTGGTCAGTGAGTATATATAGAGTCTGACTAGAGAGGTGTACCTAATAAAGGGGTCAGTGGGTATATATAGTGACTAGAGAGGTGTACCTAATAAAGTGGTCAGTGAGTATATATAGTGACTAGAGAGGTGTACCTAATAGTGGTCAGTGGGTATATATAGTGACTAGAGAGGTGTACCTAATAAAGGGGTCAGTGAGTATATATAGTGACTAGAGAGGTGTACCTAATAAAGTGGTCAGTGAGTATATATAGAGTCTGACTAGAGAGGTGTACCTAATAAAGTGGTCAGTGAGTATATATAGTGACTAGAGAGGTGTACCTAATAAAGGGGTCAGTGGGTATATATATAGTGACTAGAGAGGTGTACCTAATAAAGTGGTCAGTGGGTATATATAGAGTCTGACTAGAGAGGTGTACCTAATAAAGTGGTCAGTGGGTATATATAGTGACTAGAGAGGTGTACCTAATAAAGTGGTCAGTGGGTATATATAGAGTCTGACTAGAGAGGTGTACCTAATAAAGTGGTCAGTGGGTATATATAGTGACTAGAGAGGTGTACCTAATAAAGTGGTCAGTGGGTATATATAGAGTCTGACTAGAGAGGTGTACCTAATAAAGTGGTCAGTGGGTATATATAGTGACTAGAGAGGTGTACCTAATAAAGTGGTCAGTGAGTATATATAGAGTCTGACTAGAGAGGTGTACCTAATAAAGGGGTCAGTGAGAATATATATATAGAGTCCGACTAGAGAGGTGTACCTAATAAAGTGGTCAGTGAGTATATATAGTGACTAGAGAGGTGTACCTAATAAAGTGGTCAGTGAGTATATATAGTGACTAGAGAGGTGTACCTAATAAAGGGGTCAGTGAGTATATATAGTGACTAGAGAGGTGTACCTAATAAAGGGGTCAGTGAGTATATATAGAGTCTGACTAGAGAGGTGTACCTAATAAAGTGGTCAGTGAGTATATATAGAGTCTGACTAGAGAGGTGTACCTAATAAAGTGGTCAATGAGTATATAAAGTGACTAGAGAGGTGTACCTAATAAAGTGGTCAGTGAGTATATATATATATATATAGTGACTAGAGAGGTGTACCTAATAAAGGGGTCAGTGAGTATATATAGAGTCTGACTAGAGAGGTGTACCTAATAAAGTGGTCAGTGAGTATATATATATATATATATAGTGACTAGAGAGGTGTACCTAATAAAGGGGTCAGTGGGTATATATAGAGTCTGACTAGAGAGGTGTACCTAATAAAGGGGTCAGTGGGTATATATAGAGTCTGACTAGAGATGTGTACCTAATAAAGGGGTCAGTGGGTATATATAGTGACTAGAGAGGTGTACCTAATAAAGTGGTCAGTGGGTATATATATAGTGACTAGAGAGGTGTACCTAATAAAGTGGTCAGTGAGTATATATAGTGACTAGAGAGGTGTACCTAATAAAGTGGTCAGTGGGTATATATAGTGACTAGAGAGGTGTACCTAATAAAGTGGTCAGTGGGTATATATATAGTGACTAGAGAGGTGTACCTAATAAAGTGGTCAGTGAGTATATATAGTGACTAGAGAGGTGTACCTAATAAAGTGGTCAGTGAGTATATATAGTGACTAGAGAGGTGTACCTAATAAAGGGGTCAGTGGGTATATATAGTGACTAGAGAGGTGTACCTAATAGTGGTCAGTGAGTATATATAGTGACTAGAGAGGTGTACCTAATAAAGGGGTCAGTGAGTATATATAGTGACTAGAGAGGTGTACCTAATAAAGTGGTCAGTGGGTATATATAGTGACTAGAGAGGTGTACCTAATAAAGGGGTCAGTGAGTATATATAGTGACTAGAGAGGTGTACCTAATAAAGGGGTCAGTGAGTATATATAGAGTCTGACTAGAGAGGTGTACCTAATAAAGTGGTCAGTGAGTATATATAGTGACTAGAGAGGTGTACCTAATAAAGTGGTCAGTGAGTATATATAGAGTCTGACTAGAGAGGTGTACCTAATAAAGTGGTCAGTGAGTATATATATATAGTGACTAGAGAGGTGTACCTAATAAAGGGGTCAGTGAGTATATATAGTGACTAGAGAGGTGTACCTAATAAAGTGGTCAGTGAGTATATATAGAGTCTGACTAGAGAGGTGTACCTAATAAAGTGGTCAGTGAGTATATATAGAGTCTGACTAGAGAGGTGTACCTAATAAAGTGGTCAGTGAGTATATATAGAGTCTGACTAGAGAGGTGTACCTAATAAAGTGGTCAGTGGGTATATATAGTGACTAGAGAGGTGTACCTAATAAAGTGGTCAGTGAGTATATATAGTGACTAGAGAGGTGTACCTAATAAAGTGGTCAGTGAGTATATATAGAGTCTGACTAGAGAGGTGTACCTAATAAAGTGGTCAGTGAGTATATATATATAGTGACTAGAGAGGTGTACCTAATAAAGTGGTCAGTGGGTATATATAGTGACTAGAGAGGTGTACCTAATAAAGTGGTCAGTGAGTATATATATATAGTGACTAGAGAGGTGTACCTAATAAAGTGGTCAGTGGGTATATATAGTGACTAGAGAGGTGTACCTAATAAAGTGGTCAGTGAGTATATATATATAGTGACTAGAGAGGTGTACCTAATAAAGTGGTCAGTGGGTATATATAGTGACTAGAGAGGTGTACCTAATAAAGTGGTCAGTGAGTATATATAGAGTCTGACTAGAGAGGTGTACCTAATAAAGTGGTCAGTGAGTATATATATATAGTGACTAGAGAGGTGTACCTAATAAAGTGGTCAGTGAGTATATATAGTGACTAGAGAGGTGTACCTAATAAAGTGGTCAGTGAGTATATATAGAGTCTGACTAGAGAGGTGTACCTAATAAAGTGGTCAGTGAGTATATATAGTGACTAGAGAGGTGTACCTAATAAAGTGGTCAGTGAGTATATATAGAGTCTGACTAGAGAGGTGTACCTAATAAAGTGGTCAGTGAGTATATATATATAGTGACTAGAGAGGTGTACCTAATAAAGTGGTCAGTGGGTATATATAGTGACTAGAGAGGTGTACCTAATAAAGGGGTCAGTGAGTATATATAGTTATTAGAGAGGTGTACCTAATAAAGGGGTCAGTGAGTGTATATAGAGTCTGACTAGAGAGGTGTACCTAATAAAGGGGTCAGTGAGTATATATAGTGACTAGAGAGGTATACCTAATAAAGGGGTCAGTGAGTATATATAGTGACTAGAGAGGTGTACCTAATAAAGGGGTCAGTGAGTATATATAGAGTCTGACTAGAGAGGTGTACCTAATAAAGTGGTCAGTGGGTATATATAGTGACTAGAGAGGTGTACCTAATAAAGTGGTCAGTGAGTATATATAGAGTGACTAGAGAGGTGTACCTAATAAAGTGGTCAGTGAGTATATATATATAGTGACTAGAGAGGTGTACCTAATAAAGTGGTCAGTGGGTATATATAGTGACTAGAGAGGTGTACCTAATAAAGTGGTCAGTGAGTATATATAGAGTGACTAGAGAGGTGTACCTAATAAAGTGGTCAGTGAGTATATATAGTGACTAGAGAGGTGTACCTAATAAAGTGGTCAGTGGGTATATATAGTGACTAGAGAGGTGTACCTAATAAAGGGGTCAGTGAGTATATATAGAGTCTGACTAGAGAGGTGTACCTAATAAAGTGGTCAGTGGGTATATATAGAGTCTGACTAGAGAGGTGTACCTAATAAAGTGGTCAGTGAGTATATATAGAGTCTGACTAGAGAGGTGTACCTAATAAAGGGGTCAGTGAGTATATATAGAGTCTGACTAGAGAGGTGTACCTAATAAAGTGGTCAGTGAGTATATATAGAGTCTGACTAGAGAGGTGTACCTAATAAAGTGGTCAGTGAGTATATATAGAGTCTGACTAGAGAGGAGTACCTAATAAAGTGGTCAGTGAGTATATATAGTGACTAGAGAGGTGTACCTAATAAAGTGGTCAGTGGGTATATATAGTGACTAGAGAGGTGTACCTAATAAAGTGGTCAGTGAGTATATATATATATATATATACATAGAGTTACTAGAGAGGTGTACCTAATAAAGTGGTCAGTGAGTATATATAGAGTCTGACTAGAGAGGTGTACCTAATAAAGGGGTCAGTGGGTATATATAGAGTCTGACTAGAGAGGTGTACCTAATAAAGTGGTCAGTGGGTATATATAGAGTCTGACTAGAGAGGTGTACCTAATAAAGGGGTCAGTGAGTATATATAGAGTCTGACTAGAGAGGTGTACCTAATAAAGGGGTCAGTGGGTATATATAGAGTCTGACTAGAGAGGTGTACCTAATAAAGGGGTCAGTGAGTATATATAGAGTCTGACTAGAGAGGTGTACCTAATAAAGTGGTCAGTGAGTATATATAGTGACTAGAGAGGTGTACCTAATAAAGGGGTCAGTGGGTATATATAGTGACTAGAGAGGTGTACCTAATAAAGTGGTCAGTCAGTATATATAGAGTCTGACTAGAGAGGTGTACCTAATAAAGTGGTCAGTGAGTATATATAGTGACTAGAGAGGTGTACCTAATAAAGGGGTCAGTGGGTATATATAGTGACTAGAGAGGTGTACCTAATAAAGTGGTCAGTGAGTATATATAGAGTCTGACTAGAGAGGTGTACCTAATAAAGGGGTCAGTGAGTATATATAGTGACTAGAGAGGTGTACCTAATAAAGTGGTCAGTGGGTATATATAGTGACTAGAGAGGTGTACCTAATAAAGTGGTCAGTGAGTATATATAGAGTCTGACTAGAGAGGTGTACCTAATAAAGGGGTCAGTGAGTATATATAGTGACTAGAGAGGTGTACCTAATAAAGGGGTCAGTGGGTATATATAGTGACTAGAGAGGTGTACCTAATAAAGTGGTCAGTGAGTATATATAGAGTCTGACTAGAGAGGTGTACCTAATTAAGGGGTCAGTGGGTATATATATATAGTGACTAGAGAGGTGTACCTAATAAAGTGGTCAGTGGGTATATATAGAGTCCGATTTGAGAGGTGTACCTAATAAAGTGGTCAGTGAGTATATATAGTGACTAGAGAGGTGTACCTAATAAAGTGGTCAGTGAGTATATATAGTGACTAGAGAGGTGTACCTAATAAAGTGGTCAGTGAGTATATATAGAGTCTGACTAGAGAGGTGTACCTAATAAAGGGGTCAGTGAGTATATATAGTGACTAGAGAGGTATACCTAATAAAGGGGTCAGTGAGTATATATAGTGACTAGAGAGGTGTACCTAATAAAGTGGTCAGTGAGTATATATAGAGTGACTAGAGAGGTGTACCTAATAAAGTGGTCAGTGAGTATATATAGAGTCCGACTAGAGAGAGGTGTACCTAATAAAGGGGTCAGTGGGTATATATAGTGACTAGAGAGGTGTACCTAATAAAGGGGTCAGTGAGTATATATAGAGTCTGACTAGAGAGGTGTACCTAATAAAGTGGTCAGTGAGTATATATAGTGACTAGAGAGGTGTACCTAATAAAGGGGTCAGTGAGTATATATAGAGTCTGACTAGAGAGGTGTACCTAATAAAGGGGTCAGTGGGTATATATAGGGACTAGAGAGGTGTACCTAATAAAGTGGTCAGTGAGTATATATAGTGACTAGAGAGGTGTACCTAATAAAGGGGTCAGTGGGTATATATATAGTGACTAGAGAGGTGTACCTAATAAAGGGGTCAGTGAGTATATATATAGTGACTAGAGAGGTGTACCTAATAAAGTGGTCAGTGGGTATATATAGAGTGACTAGAGAGGTGTACCTAATAAAGTGGTCAGTGAGTATATATAGAGTCTGACTAGAGAGGTGTACCTAATAAAGTGGTCAGTGAGTATATATAGAGTCTGACTAGAGAGGTGTACCTAATAAAGTGGTCAGTGGGTATATATAGTGACTAGAGAGGTGTACCTAATAAAGTGGTCAGTGAGTATATATAGTGACTAGAGAGGTGTACCTAATAAAGGGGTCAGTGGGTATATATAGTGACTAGAGAGGTGTACCTAATAAAGGGGTCAGTGGGTATATATAGTGACTAGAGAGGTGTACCTAATAAAGTGGTCAGTGAGTATATATAGTGACTAGAGAGGTGTACCTAATAAAGGGGTCAGTGAGTATATATAGAGTCTGACTAGAGAGGTGTACCTAATAAAGGGGTCAGTGAGTATATATAGAGTCTGACTAGAGAGGTGTACCTAATAAAGTGGTCAGTGGGTATATATAGAGTCTGACTAGAGAGGTGTACCTAATAAAGTGGTCAGTGGGTATATATAGCGACTAGAGAGGTGTACCTAATAAAGTGGTCAGTGAGTATATATAGAGTCTGACTAGAGAGGAGTACCTAATAAAGTGGTCAGTGAGTATATATAGAGTCTGACTAGAGAGGTGTACCTAATAAAGTGGTCAGTGGATATATATAGTGACTAGAGAGGTGTACCTAATAAAGGGGTCAGTGAGTATATATAGAGTCTGACTAGAGAGGTGTACCTAATAAAGGGGTCAGTGAGTATATATAGAGTCTGACTAGAGAGGTGTACCTAATAAAGGGGTCAGGGAGTATATATAGTGACTAGAGAGGTGTACCTAATAAAGTGGTCAGTGAGTATATAGAGAGTCTGACTAGAGAGGTGTACCTAATAAAGTGGTCAGTGAGTATATATATAGAGTGACTAGAGAGGTGTACCTAATAAAGTGGTCAGTGAGTATATATAGTGACTAGAGAGGTGTACCTAATAAAGTGGTCAGTGGGTATATATAGTGACTAGAGAGGTGTACCTAATAAAGTGGTCAGTGAGTATATATAGAGTGACTAGAGAGGTGTACCTAATAAAGTGGTCAGTGAGTATATATATATATATAGTGACTAGAGAGGTGTACCTAATAAAGGGGTCAGTGAGTATATATAGTGACTAGAGAGGTGTACCTAATAAAGTGGTCAGTGAGTATATATAGAGTCTGACTAGAGAGGTGTACCTAATAAAGGGGTCAGTGAGTGTATATATAGTGACTAGAGAGGTGTACCTAATAAAGGGGTCAGTGGGTATATATAGAGTCTGACTAGAGAGGTGTACCTAATAAAGGGGTCAGTGAGTATATATAGAATCTGACTAGAGAGGTGTACCTAATAAAGTGGTCAGTGGGTATATATAGAGTCTGACTAGAGAGGTGTACCTAATAAAGTGGTCAGTGAGTATATATAGTGACTAGAGAGGTGTACCTAATAAAGTAGTCAGTGAGTATATATAGTGACTAGAGAGGTGTACCTAATAAAGTGGTCAGTGGGTATATAAAGTGACTAGAGAGGTGTACCTAATAAAGGGGTCAGTGAGTATATATAGTGACTAGAGAGGTGTACCTAATAAAGTGGTCAGTGAGTATATATAGTGACTAGAGAGGTGTACCTAATAAAGGGGTCAGTGAGTATATATAGAGTCTGACTAGAGAGGTGTACCTAATAAAGTGGTCAGTGGGTATATATAGCGACTAGAGAGGTGTACCTAATAAAGTGGTCAGTGAGTATATATAGTGGAGTATATATAGTGACTAGAGAGGTGTACCTAATAAAGTGGTCAGTGAGTATATATAGTGACTAGAGAGGTGTACCTAATAAAGTGGTCAGTGAGTATATATAGAGTCTGACTAGAGAGGTGTACCTAATAAAGTGGTCAGTGAGTATATATAGTGACTAGAGAGGTGTACCTAATAAAGTGGTCAGTGAGTATATATAGTGACTAGAGAGGTGTACCTAATAAAGTGGTCAGTGAGTATATATAGAGTCTGACTAGAGAGGTGTACCTAATAAAGGGGTCAGTGAGTATATATAGTTATTAGAGAGGTGTACCTAATAAAGTGGTCAGTGGGTATATATATAGTAACTAGAGAGGTGTACCTAATAAAGGGGTCAGTGGGTATATATAGTGACTAGAGAGGTGTACCTAATAAAGTGGTCAGTGGGTATATATATAGTGACTAGAGAGGTGTACCTAATAAAGTGGTCAGTGGGTATATATAGTGACTAGAGAGGTGTACCTAATAAAGTGATCATTGAGTATATATAGTTATTAGAGAGGTGTACCTAATAAAGTGGTCAGTGAGTATATATAGTGACTAGAGAGGTGTACCTAATAAAGTGATCATTGAGTATATATAGTTATTAGAGAGGTGTACCTAATAAAGTGGTCAGTGAGTATATATAGTGACTAGAGAGGTGTACCTAATAAAGTGGTCAGTGGGTATATATATAGAGTCTGACTAGAGAGGTGTACCTAATAAAGTGGTCAGTGAGTATATATAGAGTCTGACTAGAGAGGTGTACCTAATAAAGGGGTCAGTGAGTATATATAGTGACTAGAGAGGTGTACCTAATAAAGGGGTCAGTGAGTATATATAGAGTCTGACTAGAGAGGTGTACCTAATAAAGGGGTCAGTGAGTATATATAGAGTCTGACTAGAGAGGTGTACCTAATAAAGGGGTCAGTGAGTATATACAGTGACTAGAGAGGTGTACCTAATAAAGTGGTCAGTGAGTATATATAGTGACTAGAGAGGTGTACCTAATAAAGGGGTCAGTGAGTATATATAGCGACTAGAGAGATGTACCTAATAAAGGGGTCAGTGAGTATATATAGAGTCTGACTAGAGAGGTGTACCTAATAAAGGGGTCAGTGAGTATATATAGTTATTAGAGAGGTGTACCTAATAAAGTGGTCAGTGGGTATATATATAGTAACTAGAGAGGTGTACCTAATAAAGGGGTCAGTGGGTATATATAGTGACTAGAGAGGTGTACCTAATAAAGTGGTCAGTGGGTATATATAGTGACTAGAGAGGTGTACCTAATAAAGTGGTCAGTGAGTATATATAGTGACTAGAGAGGTGTACCTAATAAAGTGGTCAGTGAGTATATATAGTTATTAGAGAGGTGTACCTAATAAAGTGGTCAGTGAGTATATATAGTGACTAGAGAGGTGTACCTAATAAAGTGGTCAGTGGGTATATATATAGAGTCTGACTAGAGAGGTGTACCTAATAAAGGGGTCAGTGAGTATATATAGAGTCTGACTAGAGAGGTGTACCTAATAAAGGGGTCAGTGAGTATATATAGTGACTAGAGAGGTGTACCTAATAAAGTGGTCAGTGAGTATATATAGTGACTAGAGAGGTGTACCTAATAAAGGGGTCAGTGAGTATATATAGTGACTAGAGAGGTGTACCTAATAAAGGGGTCAGTGAGTATATATAGAGTCTGACTAGAGAGGTGTACCTAATAAAGGGGTCAGTGAGTATATATAGAGTCTGACTAGAGAGGTGTACCTAATAAAGGGGTCAGTGAGTATATATAGTGACTAGAGAGGTGTACCTAATAAAGTGGTCAGTGAGTATATATAGTGACTAGAGAGGTGTACCTAATAAAGGGGTCAGTGAGTATATATAGTGACTAGAGAGGTGTACCTAATAAAGGGGTCAGTGAGTATATATAGAGTCTGACTAGAGAGGTGTACCTAATAAAGGGGTCAGTGAGTATATATAGTGACTAGAGAGGTGTACCTAATAAAGTGGTCAGTGAGTATATATAGTGACTAGAGAGGTGTACCTAATAAAGGGGTCAGTGAGTATATATAGTGACTAGAGAGGTGTACCTAATAAAGGGGTCAGTGAGTATATATAGTGACTAGAGAGGTGTACCTAATAAAGTGGTCAGTGAGTATATATAGTGACTAGAGAGGTGTACCTAATAAAGGGGTCAGTGAGTATATATAGTGACTAGAGAGGTGTACCTAATAAAGGGGTCAGTGGGTATATATAGTGACTAGAGAGGTGTACCTAATAAAGGGGTCAGTGGGTATATATAGTGACTAGAGGTGTACCTAATAAAGGGGTCAGTGAGTATATATAGTTATTAGAGAGGTGTACCTAATAAAGGGGTCAGTGGGTATATATAGTGACTAGAGAGGTGTACCTAATAAAGGGGTCAGTGGGTATATATAGTGACTAGAGAGGTGTACCTAATAAAGGGGTCAGTGAGTATATATATATATAGTGACTAGAGAGGTGTACCTAATAAAGTGGTTAGTGAGTATATATAGTGACTAGAGAGGTGTACCTAATAGTGGTCAGTGGGTATATATAGTGACTAGAGAGGTGTACCTAATAGTGGTCAGTGGGTATATATAGTGACTAGAGAGGTGTACCTAATAAAGGGGTCAGTGGGTATATATAGAGTCTGACTAGAGAGGTGTACCTAATAAAGTGGTCAGTGGGTATATATAGTGACTAGAGAGGTGTACCTAATAGTGGTCAGTGAGTATATATAGTGACTAGAGAGGTGTACCTAATAAAGTGGTCAGTGAGTATATATAGTGACTAGAGAGGTGTACCTAATAAAGTGGTCAGTGAGTATATATAGTGACTAGAGAGGTGTACCTGATAAAGTGGTCAGTGAGTATATATAGTGACTAGAGAGGTGTACCTAATAAAGGGGTCAGTGAGTATATATAGTGACTAGAGAGGTGTACCTGATAAAGGGGTCAGTGAGTATATATAGTGACTAGAGAGGTGTACCTGATAAAGTGGTCAGTGAGTATATATAGTGACTAGAGAGGTGTACCTAATAAAGGGGTCAGTGAGTATATATAGTGACTAGAGAGGTGTACCTAATAAAGGGGTCAGTGAGTATATATAGTGACTAGAGAGGTGTACCTAATAAAGTGGTCAGTGAGTATATATAGTGACTAGAGAGGTGTACCTAATAAAGGGGTCAGTGAGTATAGAGTCTGACTAGAGAGGTGTACCTAATAAAGTGGTCAGTGAGTATATATAGAGTCTGACTAGAGAGGTGTACCTAATAAAGTGGTCAGTGGGTATATATAGTGACTAGAGAGGTGTACCTAATAAAGGGGTCAGTGGGTATATATAGTGACTAGAGAGGTGTACCTAATAAAGGGGTCAGTGGGTATATATAGTGACTAGAGGTGTACCTAATAAAGGGGTCAGTGAGTATATATAGTTATTAGAGAGGTGTACCTAATAAAGGGGTCAGTGGGTATATATAGTGACTAGAGAGGTGTACCTAATAAAGGGGTCAGTGGGTATATATAGTGACTAGAGAGGTGTACCTAATAAAGTGGTTAGTGAGTATATATAGTGACTAGAGAGGTGTACCTAATAGTGGTCAGTGGGTATATATAGTGACTAGAGAGGTGTACCTAATAGTGGTCAGTGGGTATATATAGTGACTAGAGAGGTGTACCTAATAGTGGTCAGTGAGTATATATAGTGACTAGAGAGGTGTACCTAATAAAGTGGTCAGTGAGTATATATAGTGACTAGAGAGGTGTACCTAATAAAGTGGTCAGTGAGTATATATAGTGACTAGAGAGGTGTACCTAATAAAGTGGTCAGTGGGTATATATAGTGACTAGAGAGGTGTACCTGATAAAGTGGTCAGTGAGTATATATAGTGACTAGAGAGGTGTACCTAATAAAGGGGTCAGTGAGTATATATAGTGACTAGAGAGGTGTACCTGATAAAGGGGTCAGTGAGTATATATAGTGACTAGAGAGGTGTACCTGATAAAGTGGTCAGTGAGTATATATAGTGACTAGAGAGGTGTACCTAATAAAGGGGTCAGTGAGTATATATAGTGACTAGAGAGGTGTACCTAATAAAGGGGTCAGTGAGTATATATAGTGACTAGAGAGGTGTACCTAATAAAGGGGTCAGTGAGTATAGAGTCTGACTAGAGAGGTGTACCTAATAAAGTGGTCAGTGAGTATATATAGAGTCTGACTAGAGAGGTGTACCTAATAAAGTGGTCAGTGGGTATATATAGTGACTAGAGAGGTGTACCTAATAAAGTGGTCAGTGAGTATATATAGTGACTAGAGAGGTGTACCTAATAAAGTGGTCAGTGAGTATATATAGAGTCTGACTAGAGAGGTGTACCTAATAAAGTGGTCAGTGAGTATATATAGAGTCTGACTAGAGAGGTGTACCTAATAAAGGGGTCAGTGAGAATATATATATAGAGTCCGACTAGAGAGGTGTACCTAATAAAGTGGTCAGTGAGTATATATAGTGACTAGAGAGGTGTACCTAATAAAGTGGTCAGTGAGTATATATAGAGTCTGACTAGAGAGGTGTACCTAATAAAGTGGTCAGTGAGTATATATATATATATAGTGACTAGAGAGGTGTACCTAATAAAGGGGTCAGTGGGTATATATAGAGTCTGACTAGAGAGGTGTACCTAATAAAGGGGTCAGTGGGTATATATAGAGTCTGACTAGAGAGGTGTACCTAATAAAGGGGTCAGTGAGTATATACAGTGACTAGAGAGGTGTACCTAATAAAGGGGTCAGTGGGTATATATATATAGTGACTAGAGAGGTGTACCTAATAAAGTGGTCAGTGAGTATATATAGAGTGACTAGAGAGGTGTACCTAATAAAGTGGTCAGTGAGTATATATAGTGACTAGAGAGGTGTACCTAATAAAGGGGTCAGTGAGTATATACAGTGACTAGAGAGGTGTACCTAATAGTGGTCAGTGAGTATATATAGTGACTAGAGAGGTGTACCTAATAAAGGGGTCAGTGAGTATATATAGAGTCTGACTAGAGAGGTGTACCTAATAAAGGGGTCAGTGAGTATATATATATATAGAGTCTGACTAGAGAGGTGTACCTAATAAAGGGGTCAGTGGGTATATATAGTGACTAGAGAGGTGTACCTAATAAAGTGGTCAGTGAGTATATATAGAGTCTGACTAGAGAGGTGTACCTAATAAAGTGGTCAGTGGGTATATATAGTGACTAGAGAGGTGTACCTAATAAAGTGGTCAGTGGGTATATATAGAGTCCGACTAGAGAGGTATACCTAATAGTGGTCAGTGGGTATATATAGTGACTAGAGAGGTGTACCTAATAAAGTGGTCAGTGAGTATATATAGTGACTAGAGAGGTGTACCTAATAAAGGGGTCAGTGAGTATATATAGTGACTAGAGAGGTGTACCTAATAAAGGGGTCAGTGGGTATATATAGAGTCTGACTAGAGAGGTGTACCTAATAAAGGGGTCAGTGAGTATATATAGTGACTAGAGAGGTGTACCTAATAAAGGGGTCAGTGAGTATATATAGTGACTAGAGAGGTGTACCTAATAAAGGGGTCAGTGGGTATATATAGAGTCTGACTAGAGAGGTGTACCTAATAAAGGGGTCAGTGAGTATATATAGTGACTAGAGAGGTGTACCTAATAAAGGGGTCAGTGGGTATATATAGAGTCTGACTAGAGAGGTGTACCTAATAAAGGGGTCAGTGAGTATATATAGAGTCTGACTAGAGAGGTGTACCTAATAAAGGGGTCAGTGAGTATATATAGAGTCTGACTAGAGAGGTGTACCTAATACATCAGCCTTATATCAGGACAGTACACCTGATGGCTCCATACAGATAGATCTGTGTATACATCAGCCTTATATCAGGACAGTACACCTGATGGCTCCATACAGATAGATCTGTGTATACATCAGCCTTATATCAGGACAGTACACCTGATGGCTCCATACAGATAGAGCTGTGTATACATCAGCCTTATATCAGGACAGTACATCTGATGGCTCTATACAGATAGATCTGTGTATACATCAGCCTTATATCAGGACAGTACATCTGATGGCTCCATACAGATAGAGCTGTGTATACATCAGCCTTATATCAGGACAGTACATCTGATGGCTCCATACAGATAGATCTGTGTATACATCAGCCTTATATCAGGACAGTACATCTGATGGCTCCATACAGATAGAGCTGTGTATACATCAGCCTTATATCAGGACAGTACATCTGATGGCTCTATACAGATAGAGCTGTGTATACATCAGCCTTATATCAGGACAGTACATCTGATGGCTCTATACAGATAGATCTGTGTATACATCTGCCTTATATCAGGACAGTACACCTGATGGCTCCATACAGATAGAGCTGTGTATACATCAGCCTTATATCAGGACAGTACACCTGATGGCTCCATACAGATAGAGCTGTGTATACATCAGCCTTATATCAGGACAGTACACCTGATGGCTCCATACAGATAGATCTGTGTCTACATCAGCCTTATATCAGGACAGTACACCTGACGGCTCCATACAGATAGTGCTGTGTATACATCATCAGCCTTATATCAGGACAGTACATCTGATGGCTCCATACAGATAGATCTGTGTATACATCAGCCTTATATCAGGACAGTACACCTGATGGCTCCATACAGATAGATCTGTGTATACATCAGCCTTATATCAGGACAGTACACCTGATGGCTCCATACAGATAGATCTGTGTATACATCAGCCTTATATCAGGACAGTACACCTGAGGAGTGATTACCTGACACCCCAAAACCTGGACTGTCTGGATGGAGCGGGGGCCTAACATTCTCTCCCCACTCCAGCCACACAGGCCCAAATTGCAGAGACGTCTGTATAGAGATCAGCTGATCATTTCCCTGGTTGCTTTTTTAAATGACAGAAGTGATGACCCTTGGACACACACAGACCCTGTCCACTACTCCAGACACTGTCACAATATATACAGGCCCTGTCCACTACTCCAGACACTGTCACAATATATACAGGCCCTGTCCACTACTCCAGACACTGTCACAATATATACAGGCCCTGTCCACTACTCCAGACACTGTCACAATATATACAGGCCCTGTCCACTACTCCAGACACTGTCACAATATATACAGGCCCTGTCCACTACTCCAGACACTGTCACAATATATACAGGCCCTGTCCACTACTCCAGACACTGTCACAATATATACAGGCCCTGTCCACTACTCCAGACACTGTCACAATATATACAGGCCCTGTCCACTACTCCAGACACTGTCACAATATATACAGGCCCTGTCCACTACTCCAGACACTGTCACAATATATACAGACCCTGTCCACTACTCCAGACACTGTCACAATATATACAGGCCCTGTCCACTACTCCAGACACTGTCACAATATATACAGGCCCTGTCCACTACTCCAGACACTGTCACAATATATACAGGCCCTGTCCACTACTCCAGACACTGTCACAATATATACAGGCCCTGTCCACTACTCCAGACACTGTCACAATATATACAGGCCCTGTCCACTACTCCAGACACTGTCACAATATATACAGGCCCTGTCCACTACTCCAGACACTGTCACAATATATACAGGCCCTGTCCACTACTCCAGACACTGTCACAATATATACAGGCCCTGTCCACTACTCCAGACACTGTCACAATATATACAGGCCCTGTCCACTACTCCAGACACTGTCACAATATATACAGGCCCTGACCACTACTCCAGACACTGTCACAATATATACAGGCCCTGTCCACTACTCCAGACACTGTCACAATATATACAGGCCCTGTCCACTACTCCAGACACTGTCACAATATATACAGGCCCTGTCCACTACTCCAGACACTGTCACAATATATACAGACCCTGTCCACTACTCCAGACACTGTCACAATATATACAGGCCCTGTCCACTACTCCAGACACTGTCACAATATATACAGGCCCTGTCCACTACTCCAGACACTGTCACAATATATACAGGCCCTGTCCACTACTCCAGACACTGTCACAATATATACAGGCCCTGTCCACTACTCCAGACACTGTCACAATATATACAGGCCCTGTCCACTACTCCAGACACTGTCACAATATATACAGGCCCTGTCCACTACTCCAGACACTGTCACAATATATACAGGCCCTGTCCACTACTCCAGACACTGTCACAATATATACAGGCCCTGTCCACTACTCCAGACACTGTCACAATATATACAGGCCCTGTCCACTACTCCAGACACTGTCACAATATATACAGGCCCTGTCCACTACTCCAGACACTGTCACAATATATACAGGCCCTGTCCACTACTCCAGACACTGTCACAATATATACAGGCCCTGTCCACTACTCCAGACACTGTCACAATATATACAGGCCCTGTCCACTACTCCAGACACTGTCACAATATATACAGGCCCTGTCCACTACTCCAGACACTGTCACAATATATACAGGCCCTGTCCACTACTCCAGACACTGTCACAATATATACAGGCCCTGTCCACTACTCCAGACACTGTCACAATATATACAGACCCTGTCCACTACTCCAGACACTGTCACAATATATACAGGCCCTGACCACTACTCCAGACACTGTCACAATATATACAGGCCCTGTCCACTACTCCAGACACTGTCACAATATATACAGGCCCTGTCCACTACTCCAGACACTGTCACAATATATACAGGCTCTGTCCACTACTCCAGACACTGTCACAATATATACAGGCCCTGTCCACTACTCCAGACACTGTCACAATATATACAGGCCCTGTCCACTACTCCAGACACTGTCACAATATATACAGGCCCTGTCCACTACTCCAGACACTGTCACAATATATTCAGGCCCTGTCCACTACTCCAGACACTGTCACAATATATACAGGCCCTGTCCACTACTCCAGACACTGTCACAATATATACAGACCCTGTCCACTACTCCAGACACTGTCACAATATATACAGACCCTGTCCACTACTCCAGACACTGTCACAATATATACAGGCCCTGACCACTACTCCAGACACTGTCACAATATATACAGGCCCTGTCCACTACTCCAGACACTGTCACAATATATACAGACCCTGTCCACTACTCCAGACACTGTCACAATATATACAGGCCCTGTCCACTACTCCAGACACTGTCACAATATATTCAGGCTCTGTCCACTACTCCAGACACTGTCACAATATATACAGGCCCTGTCCACTACTCCAGACACTGTCACAATATATACAGACCCTGTCCACTACTCCAGACACTGTCACAATATATACAGGCCCTGTCCACTACTCCAGACACTGTCACAATATATTCAGGCTCTGTCCACTAATCCAGACACTGTCACAATATATACAGGCCCTGTCCACTACTCCAGACACTGTCACAATATATACAGGCCCTGTCCACTACTCCAGACACTGTCACAATATATACAGGCCCTGTCCACTACTCCAGACACTGTCACAATATATACAGGCCCTGTCCACTACTCCAGACACTGTCACAATATATACAGGCCCTGTCCACTACTCCAGACACTGTCACAATATATACAGGCCCTGTCCACTACTCCAGACACTGTCACAATATATACAGGCCCTGTCCACTACTCCAGACACTGTCACAATATATTCAGGCTCTGTCCACTACTCCAGACACTGTCACAATATATACAGGCCCTGTCCACTACTCCAGACACTGTCACAATATATACAGGCCCTGTCCACTACTCCAGACACTGTCACAATATATACAGGCCCTGTCCACTACTCCAGACACTGTCACAATATATACAGGCCCTGTCCACTACTCCAGACACTGTCACAATATATACAGGCCCTGTCCACTACTCCAGACACTGTCACAATATATACAGGCCCTGTCCACTACTCCAGACACTGTCACAATATATACAGGCCCTGTCCACTACTCCAGACACTGTCACAATATATACAGGCCCTGTCCACTACTCCAGACACTGTCACAATATATACAGGCCCTGACCACTACTCCAGACACTGTCACAATATATACAGGCCCTGTCCACTACTCCAGACACTGTCACAATATATACAGACCCTGTCCACTACTCCAGACACTGTCACAATATATACAGGCCCTGTCCACTACTCCAGACACTGTCACAATATATTCAGGCCCTGACCACTACTCCAGACACTGTCACAATATATACAGGCCCTGTCCACTACTCCAGACACTGTCACAATATTTACAGGCCCTGTCCACTACTCCAGACACTGTCACAATATATACAGGCCCTGTCCACTACTCCAGACACTGTCACAATATATACAGGCCCTGTCCACTACTCCAGACACTGTCACAATATATACAGGCCCTGTCCACTACTCCAGACACTGTCACAATATATACAGGCCCTGTCCACTACTCCAGACACTGTCACAATATATACAGGCCCTGTCCACTACTCCAGACACTGTCACAATATATACAGGCCCTGTCCACTACTCCAGACACTGTCACAATATATACAGGCCCTGTCCACTACTCCAGACACTGTCACAATATATACAGGCTCTGTCCACTACTCCAGACACTGTCACAATATATACAGGCCCTGTCCACTACTCCAGACACTGTCACAATATATACAGGCCCTGTCCACTACTCCAGACACTGTCACAATATATACAGGCCCTGTCCACTACTCCAGACACTGTCACAATATATACAGGCCCTGTCCACTACTCCAGACACTGTCACAATATATACAGGCCCTGTCCACTACTCCAGACACTGTCACAATATATACAGGCTCTGTCCACTACTCCAGACACTGTCACAATATATACAGGCCCTGTCCACTACTCCAGACACTGTCACAATATATACAGGCTCTGTCCACTACTCCAGACACTGTCACAATATATACATGCCCTGTCCACTACTCCAGACACTGTCACAATATATACAGGCCCTGTCCACTACTCCAGACACTGTCACAATATATACAGGCCCTGTCCACTACTCCAGACACTGTCACAATATATACAGGCCCTGTCCACTACTCCAGACACTGTCACAATATATACAGGCCCTGTCCACTACTCCAGACACTGTCACAATATATACAGGCCCTGTCCACTACTCCAGACACTGTCACAATATATACAGGCTCTGTCCACTACTCCAGACACTGTCACAATATATACAGGCCCTGTCCACTACTCCAGACACTGTCACAATATATACAGGCCCTGACCACTACTCCAGACACTGTCACAATATATACAGGCCCTGTCCACTACTCCAGACACTGTCACAATATATACAGGCACGGCCGTACATGTTCTATATAATGGAGTATTCCTCACAAGAAAGGATTGCAGTGACACAGGTTTATTCCCTTTGTGTATATATATATATAGATCTCCTCTCCTCTGTATATATATATATTGCAGTAACACAGGTTTTGCTATACACATGTTTATTTCCTTTGTGTATATATATATATATATATATATATATATATATATATATAGATCTCCTCTCCTCTATGTGTATATATATATATATATATATATATATATATATATAATATCTCCTCTCCTTTGTATATATATATATTGCAGTAACACAGGTTTTGCTATACACAGGTTTATTCCCTTTGTGTATTTATATATATATATATATATATATACATATATATATATATAGATCTCCTCTCCTCTGTATATATATATATATATATATATATATATAGATAGATCTCCTCTCCTCTGTGTATATATATATATATAGATCTCCTCTCCTCTGTGTATATATATATATATATATATATATATATATATAGATCTCCTCTCCTCTGTGTATATATATATAGATCTCCTCTCCTCTGTGTATATATATATATATATATATAGATCTCCTCTCCTCTGTGTATATATATATATATATATATATATATATATATAGATCTCCTCTCC